>NC_035449.2:74956715-75258860 GCF_002127325.2 Helianthus annuus
AAATATGTATATTTTGGAGATAGAATATTTTAGACAAATGAATTAAAATATATTCTTTAAGTGAGACCTAAAAATATATTTTCAGAAATTATAACACACACATGTATTAATACCCCCATCCTTGGGAAGGAATATATTTACTAAATAATTAAGAAGTGTAAATACGAAATAGTTGCCTAACTATTTCCCAAAGACGTTAAACCTTAAGCCAAGGCACGACCGTCCGTCTAATAAAAGTTAGTACGTGTAGGTCGTCACGCAGCAGGTTGATTGGGATTTACTATTTCGAGACGCACTTCTGTGAGTTCATGTCCCCCTTTTCTCTTATCTGTTTTCAGTTTTTATACTTCGGGGGTGAAATACATGTTACTATGATTACGAATACTTTATACATGGTATGGTTAGCGTAAGGAGGGTTACTACTTAGATCATGTGAGTGAGTAGGCTGAAACTGGAGGCCATTAATCCTCATTGTAGAACCGAGGGTCATTAGCGGTAGATCTATCTAGGTGTAGCGAGCCCAACTCCAGGCCCAACAGAACGGACCTCGGGGTGACTTTGAGCCCGACGCAAAAATTTGCTAGGTTTGAGTCTTCCTACTCCACTTCACACATATCAATGGCCTTGCAAACCATTGGTGATCTCTTTGTTTCCTTATTTGCTACATACCAGGGATTTTTATACTTACAAAGGTTTTACATACTCACTTTACATGAACTCGCTCAACATTTTTGTTGATTTTTCAACTTACATGTATTTCAGGGAATTAGGGATCTGGCGAGGTATGCTATATCCTCATGCTGCGTAGAGAAGTGATGTCATCCACGTTTAGGGATTGTGACTTTTGCCTGGACGAGTCACAAGTCTTAAACGGTGTTTATTTTATGTTTGTGGTTGTGTCTTATGAACAATGTTTTTATTTTGTTGGGTTGTAACTCATTGCATGTGTCAGCTTTAAACAATGTTGTCGTATTTTTACTTTTAAAAACTTAAATCAATGGATGAACATCATGGTTTTATTTTCATATAGCTTTGTTGTGGTTAAGCTATGGTATTAAGAAGTCACACCAAATAAACCCACGCTTCCGCAAAGCCAGGGTGTGACAACTTGGTATCAGAGCTTTGATCATAGCGAACTAGGATTCCTTCTCGAGTCTAGACTATGATCACTAGGGCTCTCACAAAAACATTTTTACATTGCATACATTACGTCCAGATCCCGGATACAAAATATTTTTACAAACAAAAGTTGAGCAGTTTTTCTTAAAATTTATGGTTCAGTCGGGGAGACTGAGGGAGTTCAGCCCTGAAGGCTGGGAGGTTGGTCGGGGAGACCAGGGATTCAGTCGGGGAGACTGAGGGAGTTCAGCCCTAAAGGCTGGGAGGTTGGTCGGGGAGACCAGGGATTCAGTCAGGGAGACTGAGGGGCCAATCTTTAAGATTGGGGAGGTTTTGGTCGGGGAGACCAGGGAATTAGTCTGAGAGACTAGGAGGTTCAGTCTAAGAGGCTGGGAGGTAGTCTGAGAGACTAGGAGGTTCAGTCTGAGAGGCTGGGAGGTTAGTCTAGTGGGACTAGGAGGACTATTTGATTGCTTATTGGTGACTGACATGTTTATTTGATTATATGATTGATTGCTTGTGCATATATGTGTTTGTGTTACAGACATTATGCCTTCCTCATCAGATACTGGAGTTTCAGACACTACAGATCCCATGGCTATAGTATCAAATGACATAGTTTCATCGGAGCACGACGTTCACACTTCCGATACTACCAGAACAGACGATGACGACTTCCAGCCCTTTGCGCTGCCTGATGTCGTAGCCGAGCCTGCTGATGGCCATCTCGCTGGGGATTTACCACTCGCGGTGATCCCTGCTCCTGTGCCCCTTGCTGCTTATCTTGTTGTTGATATGCCCATCGATATTGTTTCCGACGACGACGTCAATTTGTTTAAGGAGGACCCACTTGTGGATGACCTTGAGGGTGAGATCCCTATTGCTGCTGGTGATATCCTACTTCTTGCGGATGCTCCTGCAGATGAGGCTCCCGTTCATTCACCAGTCCCAGACTCATTTGAGTCTGTGGCATCCGCACCTTCGCACACGCAGGGAGTGCAGCACCACTCACACGACGCCGACCCTAACATGGCGTCATCGGCTGCACCTGCTCCCGCCCATAGCTTTGAGTTTGATCATGATGTTGATGATGATTCAGATCCTGTTTTTCCACCTGGTTTTGATCCAGACCATGATATCGAGTTTGTACACTTAGACCAGCCCTTGGAGGATCCTGTAGCCCCTGTCGATCCCTTGTTTGCTGACCCAGCTGATTTTGACATGGAGTTTGTTGATCCGGAGCCTGTTGTGGCCCCTGAGCCAGTTGTTGCTCCTGACCCTGCGTTAGAGCATGACCTTGTTCATGCCAATGCACCTGCTGTTGCTCCTTTGGTTGATGATATACCTGTAGATGATCATCCGGTTGTTGCTCCACCGTTAGTGGATGATCATGCTATTGATGCTCATATTGATGCTCCACTTTTGTTAGAGGATCCTGTTGTTGCACCACTTCCTGATCCAGTGTCGGTGCTATTCAACCATGCACCATTTGCGACCCATATTGATCCACGATACGCTCACACCCACAATGGGTGGATAGATGATGACGATGATTACCCGCCTTTCGTGATACCAGTTACACCACCTGTAGCCCCTGTTTCAGCACCCATTGATGTACCCTTGCTTCCCACACACACCCCAGATGCTCACCGCACCGACCTACCTGTCACATTTCTTCAGGATATACCTCCACCACGTCCTGGGGAGGGTTCATCTCGTCAGCCTTTTGGTCATGCACCTTTCATGTCAGGAGGAGATCAGTTTGTGCCCCAGATTTCCCATCCTACTGTTGTTCCCACTGTTGCACCATTTGCTGTACCATCCTTCACGCCATCTAGTGAGTCGTTCCTCTGGACTACACCCCCCATTATGCCACCATCTGATCCATATCACCCATATCACGTGGGGTATTCTACGGAGGATATTCTTACATCATTCATGATACAGCAGGAGGCGCTGACCCGTCGCGTACAGGAGCTGGAGAGAGCTCAGCGACTCCCGTGCCAGTGCCAGACTCCACCTGCAGTATCACACCCTCCGCATCCACTTTCACCCGATTCTGTCGCTCGTTTTTGGACTCCTGAGTAGCAGATAGCATACTTGATGCGCTCTCATCGCGCCATGGAGGAGGATTGGCTTCATATGCGACGTTTACTCTTTTCCCGTTTTCCCCCTCCTCCACCACCATCAGCTTAGGCCTTTTGGTATTACGCAGGTAGACTTTTGAAGATAGGACCGCGATTGTGCAGATTACATAGCTTTTGGAGACCGCATTTTGGATGATTATGATTTTTGATGTTTTGTATATTGGTTGTTGATGTCACTGATTTGATAGTTTGGACTAGGGCGATGTGGCCCATAGTCACTGATGATGTACGATACAGTTATGAACTTGTAAACCTTACATTGTGGTCTTGATTTATGACAGCGCAATCGCAGTATTCTCATTATACGTGATGTTGGTTTGATTGTTTATATTTTATAACATGTGATGTTATGTGTTTGGTATTTATAACATGAGATGTTATGTGTGTGATAAATGGTATACGTATGATTCTTTTACTTATTATGACCAGACCTACGCGAAACATCTTTTAGAAGATGCCGCCGAGACGTGGTCCACGCATGCCTACCAACGAGGCAGAACTCCAACAAATCATTGCTGCCGCCATTGCACAGTATGCAGCCTCACAAGGAGGAACCAGTGGAAGTAATTCGAACAAAAACGACAATAACAATCCACCTCATGGGTGCACTTACAAGCAGTTCCTTGACTGCAAGCCGGTGAACTTCGACGGCACCGGAGGTGCTGTTGCTTTTGTAAGATGGGCCGAAAAGACTGAGTCTGTTCTCAGAATGAGCAAGTGCGCTCCAGACCAATAAGTTACCTACATTTCTGGGCTATTCTTGGATGGAGCCCTATCCTGGTGGAACTTACAAGTGCAAACCCTTGGTGAAGCCGCAGCTTACGCGATGACATGGAATGAGCTGAAAGAGCTTATGCGAAGAAAGTATTGCTCACGCGCTGAAATTCAAAAGTTGGAGACTGAGTTTTGGCATCTGAAAATGGAAGGACCCAAAATCGCGGAGTATGTTCAGAGATTCCACGACTTGTCTCATGTGGTACCTTATATGGTTATACCAGAATTCAAACGCATCGAGCGCGGGTTTAGCTCCATAGATCATGAGTATGGTCACTACTTCCAAGCCGGCGACAATCACAGAGGCCATCGATCTGAGCGTGGCTCTTACTGAGGAGGCCATTCGCTTGAATAAGTTTTCGAATGTTGAGCAGAAAAAGAAGGAGACTCACGTAGAGTCATCTGGCGAGAACAAAAGGAAGTTCTCGAACATCAAACAAGGTACAAGCGGTGTTGGCAAGAAAGGAGAATCAAGCACACCGGTCCAAGCTACAACCGGTGCTCGGAAAGAAAGGAAAAGGTTATATGGGTACACAGCCTAAGTGTAACACCTGCCAGCGTCATCAATCTGGTGTGTGTGGGCCAAAAGTATGTGAAGCTTGTGGAAAAGTTAGCCACTTGAAGGATAATTGTTGGGCTAGTGCTGGCCGGGGAGGCCAAGGAGGTTGTGGTAATAGGAACAATAACCGTGGTGGTAATGGAAATCGTGCACAAGGGAATAATGGAGGCAATGGAAACCGAGGGAACAATGCAAATCAAGCTGGTAATGTGAATCGAAATCAAAACAACACTCAAGCTGGGAACGGAGGAGGTAATGGTCAAAGACTGGGCTGTTTTAAGTGTGGTGATGTTGGGCATTTCAAGAAGGAATGCCCGCAGCTGAATCAAGCCCGCGGAAGAGTCTTTAACATTAAGGCGAGGGAAGCGCGCCAGGATCCCAATGTTGTTACTGGTACGTTCCCTATAAACCAACGCTTTGCATCCGTTTTGTTTGATACTGGTGCCGACTATAGCTTTGTGTCGTTAGAATTTAAGAATATGCTTGGGTTAGCCGCTAGTAAATTAGATATCCCGTACTCAATTGAACTGGCTAATGGAAAGCTAGTTGAAGCAAATGAAGTTGTTAGAGGTTGTGTAATCGAGTTAGGAGAGCGTGAGTTCACTTGGATCTACTACCAGTCAAGTTGGGAAGCTTCGACGTGGTAGTAGGGATGGATTGGTTATCAAGCAACAAGGCTGAGATTGTCTGCCATGAAAAGGTCATTCGCATCCCAACCGAAGATGGAGAGAACAATAGTAGTTCATGGAGAAAAGCGCGATACACCTCTAAGAATCATCAGCTGCCTGAAAGCCCGAAAGTGTTTACAGAAGGGATGCGCTGCCTTCCTGGCACACATCGTGGATAAGAAAGCTGCTGAGCCGAAGATCGAAGAAATCCCTGTCGTGAAGGAATATCCTAAAGTCTTTCAAGAGGACTTACCAGGATTGCCACCCCAAAGGCAAGTGGAGTTCCACATTGACTTGGTTCCAGGCGCCGCGCCTGTAGCCAAGGCACCCTATAGACTTGCACCTTCAGAGATGCAGGAGTTATCGACACAACTTCAAGAGTTGTTAGACAAAGGATTCATCAGACCAAGCTTCTCACCTTGGGGAGCTCCAGTTCTGTTTGTCAAAAAGAAAGACGGTAATTTTCGTATGTGTATTGACTACCGGAAGTTGAACAAGTTGACTATCAAGAAAAGATATCCTCTGCCAAGGATTGATGACTTATTCGATCAGCTGCAAGGTTCAAGCTTCTACTCGAAGATCGATTTGCGATCAGGTTACCATCAACTGAGAATACAAGAGGAAAGTATCCCTAAGACCGCTTTTAGAACTCGTTATGGACATTACGAGTTTCTGGTAATGCCGTTTGGGTTGACAAACGCGCCAACTGTTTTTATGGATTTGATGAATAGAGTTTGTAAACCGTACCTAGACAAGTTCGTGATTGTGTTTATCGACGACATTTTGATCTATTCGAAGACGAAGAATGAACACGAACAGCATTTAAGAGCTATTCTGGAGTTGCTGAAGAAGGAAAAGTTGTACGCCAAATTCTCGAAGTGCGAGTTTTCGCTACGAGAAGTCCAATTTCTTGGACATGTGGTTAATGGAGACGGAATCCATGTGGACCCCACAAAGGTAGAAGCGATAAAGAATTGGGAGACTCCAAAGACGCCAACCAAGATTCGACAATTCTTAGGATTGGCTGGGTACTATCAAAGGTTTATTGAGGATTTATCAAAGATCGCTCAATCATTGACTTACCACACGCAGAAGGATAAGAAGTTTGATTGGGGAATCAAACAGGAGGAAGCGTTTCAGTTGTTGAAGGATAAGCTCTGCAAAGCGCCGATTTTATCGCTACTGGAGGGAACAGATGATTTCGTGGTATACTGTGACGCTTCGCGTCAAGGATTGGGTTGCATGTTAATGCAACGCCAAAGGGTTATAGCCTACGCGTCACGCCAGTTGAAAGTTCATGAAAAGAATTATACCACGCATGATTTGGAGCTAGGCGCAGTGGTATTTGCGTTGAAGATTTGGAGCATTATTTATACGGTACGAAGTGTACAATCTTCACGGACCATAAGAGCCTGCAACACATATTCGACCAGAAGGAACTGAATATGAGACAAAGACGCTGGGTCGAATTATTGAACGTTTACGACTGTGAGATCAAGTACCACCCAGGGAAGGCGAATGTGGTCGCCGATGCCCTAAGTCGAAAAGAAAGGATCAAGCCCATAAGGGTTAGGGCTTTAGAGATGATTATCCAGACGGATCTTTCCCTGCGCATTCGTGTCGCGCAGAAAGAGGCGCTTAAGGAAAGGAACATTGAAGAAGAATATCTCCGTGGAATGGAGAAGCAGTTAGTGCCAAACGAGGAAGGAACGTTATGTTTTATGAGATGAATTTGGGTTCCTCTGTTTGGTGGTTTGAGGAAAGTTATTTTTGATGAAGCTCACAAATCACGGTACTCTATCCACCCAAGAGTGGATAAGATGTACCAGGACCTTAAGGATTATTATTGGTGGCCTAGGATGAAAGGCGATGTTGCTGTTTATGTTAGCAAGTGTTTAACATGCGCCAAGGGAAAAGCTGAATACCAGAAGCCATCAGGACTTCTGCAACAACCTGAGATACCCAAGTGGAAATGGGAACAAATTTCAATGGATTTCATAACGAAGTTACCAAGAACGCCAAGAGGTCATGACACTATTTGGGTAATAGTGGAACGGTTAACGAAATCTGCGCACTTCTTACCCATCAGAGAGAAAGACAACACGAGCAAATTAGCTGAAATTTACATGAGAGAGATCGTTGCACGTTATGGAGTGCCTCTCTCGATCATCTCTGATAGAGACGGAAGGTTTGTGTCAAGGATTTGGCAGTCTTTCCAAGAAGCATTCGGATCTCAGTTGAATCTGAGCACTGCGTTTCACCCGCAAACTGATGGCCAGAGCGAGAGAACTATTCAGACATTGGAAGATATGCTGAGAGCATGTGTTATGGATTTGGGTGGTAGCTGGGATAAATATTTACCATTGATAGAATTTTCGTACAACAACAGCTACCACACCAGTATTGGAGCCGCGCCATTTGAAGCTCTATACGCAAGTGTCGATCACCGCTTTGTTGGTCTGATGCAGGTGATAGACAATTGGTTGGTCCTGATGTGGTACAGGAAACCACAGATAAGATTGCACAGATCCGAGATCGCATCAAGGCGGCTCGAGATCGACAAAAATGCTATGCGGACCGAAGAAGGAAACCTCTGGAGTTTGAGGTAGGTGACATGGTTTTGTTAAAGGTATCACCCTGGAAGGGTGTGGCACGCTTCGGAAAGCGTGGAAAATTGAATCCGCAATATATTGGTCCATTCAAGATTCTGGAGAGAATTGGTTTAGTAGCATACAAGTTGGACTTACCTGCCGAGCTAAATGGTGTTCACGATACATTTCATGTATCAAATCTGAAGAAGAGTCCGACGCAAGATACTGTTGTCATTCCCACAGACGAGATTCATATTGACGACACACTCCATTTTGTCGAAGAACCCGTTGAGGTTACAGACTGGAAGATAAACAAAATGCGCAGGAGTAGTGTTAAACTCATCAAGGTTCGTTGGAATGCAAGACATGGTCCAGAATACACCTGGGAACGTGAGGACCAAATGAAAGAAAAGTACCCCCACTTATTTCCTAAGACCCCTGCAACTAGAAGTAGAGCCTAAAATTTCGGGACGAAATTTTCTTAACGGGGGGAGAATGTGACAACCCTTACCAAAATAGGTATCTGTACAAATTAATTAATATTTAATTAATGCTTAACTACTGTGCTTGCTTACAATTGTGGTTAAACTGTTACGTGATTTCTGATACATACATATTCATGCATCATACTATATTACTGTCACTCCATTTATTACACACAAACTATAGTGACAAACTTGATGCACCAGAAGCACAGTTAGCACCATGAACGGATAACCCAGTAAACATGCTGACATAGCCAGCACTAGACAGACACTGTCTCTAAGGCCAGTATGAGCCGGGAATAGATTACTACACCAGTAGGGAGTGTAGGGAGGTGAGGATTGTAAAACTGCGTCACTAGGTGATAGTTATAGTAACCGGATGTGCCTAAAATATGTGATAATTACAAAATTCTGCACTCTATTACACAATTCAGCATTTAACTTAACTAGTGAAGTGCAAAAACATGGGGAAATAATACTAGACACTTTCCAAAGTGTCGGGAATTGATTGTGTTACTAAAAACATAATTAAAGACACTTTAAATACTTATTTAGCACTTTAACGGGTCAATATCCAACCGAACAACCGGACTTTACCCGGAACATAAAAATATTGTCAATGACATTGTTTACACTTTCCTGAGCTAGTTAGGGTCCCCGAACACCCTAACACCCGTTATATTACATAACACACTAATAACCAACTTAAAGTCCTAATTAAACTAACTAACACTTAACTATTTGGTTGAAATCTAACCATATACCCCCCCAACCGATCGGTTCCCCATGTGGGGACATACCTTCACTTCTTTAATTATTTTATTAATTATGCCTAGTATCTAGTAAACACATTACACCATGGACATTAGTAAGTGATGGGTTATAAGTAAGCATGAAGGGTAAGAGCATTCATTCACAAAACACTACACCAAAAACTTGCTCTCTCTCCCTCTCTTTGACATCCTCGGCCGAGACCACCAACCATACCCACCATCACCATCAAGTTTGTTCAAGCTATTCCACATACATCCCAAGGTGCAAGGTGACATACGAGGAGACCCGGTGCTTTCGGAATCTCAAGAACCTCTCTACGTTGCTTTTATCCACCTTGTTTACGCTTTGATTCTTCCCTAGCCTCGAGCTAGTACTAAGTGCTTCTAAACACTCTCTTGTTCATGTTTAAAGTGGTTAATAAGAGATTTAACAGTTGAAACTCAAGAACATACAAGATCAAAACTAAAAGTCTTGAACGAATGATGAACTAGTTGGTTAAAGAGAAAATAATGGTGTAAATCTTATAAATCTTGACTAGTTGTGATTATTTTATGTTGTTTGATGCTAGTAGTGGAACGGATCGTCATCTAACCATGCTAGATCATGTTCATGGAAACATGAGCTAGTGATATGTTAAGTGTGAAGGATGCAAGATGATGAACCTTTCCACACATAAACATGAACTTGTGTAAAAGTGATTTTTCTTGTAAAATAGAGTTCTAAACTAGTAGATCTAAAGATCTACAAGTGGTTTTTCGGAAGAACCAAGTGTAAGATACAAGTCATGTTTAAAAGCCGGATCTTTCATAAACTAAAGGTATTTTAGTGACTAAACAAGTGTGTAAACACTTGTGTGACAAAAGGATTTAACAAAGAAATATTTTCGTAATTTTTGACTAGAAGTTGTAAAGTTACATATTCTCTAAAAATAAAGTTTTCAAGAAAACTGATTTTATTTTTAAAGGTGACAAGATCCGTTAAATATGTTATAAAGTTACTACATACTTTTACACAACTTACAAGTTCATGAGTTTACGATTTATGCTTATTTTTTACTAGTTTGATGTCCGAATATTGTATATTGATGATTGGAAAATTGTTGATTGAATCTTGAAAAGAAAATGATACGCTAGTAAGCGTGGCCACCTCCAGTTAAAGAGGAAACTTTGGCGAAATTTTTCCAGAAAATAACACTTAGAAATATTTTGTGACAAGTGTTTATAAATATATTTATTTAACTTGTTTTTCCAAATAAAATTCGCCATGAATTTTATTATAAAATAACCAAGTATTCGGAGGTGGATTTTCATAAATAAAACTTGTTAAATATATATTTAGAATATATATTTCATAGTAAAACGCTTGTGTGATGATATGATTATTTTGTGAACTACATATATATTATTTTTTTAGAGTAAAAATAATATTACTTGAATACACTGAAAATACGACTCCAAAATAATACCAACGCCCTCACAATAAATATTTAAGTTACACCGGTATTGTTGTTACCACCCGAACTTTAAAATGTAACTTATGTATTTGCGGTAAATACTTTTAAATGTGCATTTTGATAAAGTATTATCTTGGAAATGGTATGAATTAAAATATAATATTTTTGGGAAAAATATGTATATTTTGGAGATAGAATATTTTAGACAAATGAATTAAAATATATTCTTTAAGTGAGACTTAAAAATATATTTTCAGGAATTATAACACACACATGTATTAATACCCACATCCTTGGGAAGGAATATATTTTCTAAATAATTAAGAAGTGTAAATACGAAATAGTTGCCTAACTATTTCCCAAAGACGTTAAATCTTAAGCCAAGGCACGGCCGTCCGTCTAATAAAAGTTAGTACGTGTAGGTCGTCACGCAGCAGGTTGATTGGGATTTACTATTTCGAGACGCACTTCTGTGAGTTCATGTCCCCCTTTTCTCTTAACTGTTTTCAGTTTTTATACTTCGGGGGTGAAATACATGTTACTATGATTACGAATACTTTATACATGGTATGGTTAGCGTAAGGAGGGTTACTACTTAGATCATGTGAGTGAGTAGGCTGAAACTGGAGGCCATTAATCCTCATTGTAGAACCGAGGGTCATTAGCGGTAGATCTATCTGGGTGTAGCGAGCCCAACTCCAGGCCCAACAGAACGGACCTCGGGGTGACTTTGAGCCCGACGCAAAAATCTGCTAGGTTTGAGTCTTCCTATTGCACTTCACACATATCAATGGCCTTGCAAACCATTGGTGATCTCTTTGTTTCCTTATTTGCTACATACCAGGGATTTTTATACTTACAAAGGTTTTACATACTCACTTTACATGAACTCGCTCAACATTTTTGTTGATTTTTCAACTTACATGTATTTTAGGGAATTAGGGATCTAGCGAGGTATGCTATATCATCATGCTGCGTAGAGAAGTGATGTCATCCACGTTTAGGGATTGTGACTTTTGCCTGGACGAGTCACAAGTCTTAAACGGTGTTTATTTTATGTTTGTGGTTGTGTCTTATGAACAATGTTGTTATTTTGTTGGGTTGTAACTCATTGCATGTGTCAGCTTTAAACAATGTTGTCGTATTTTTACTTTTAAAAACTTAAATCAATGGATGAACATCATGGTTTTATTTTCATATAGCTTTGTTGTGGTTAAGCTATGGTATTAAGAAGTCACACCAAATAAACACACGCTTCCGCAAAGCCAGGGTGTGACAAGTGTGTACTACTCATGTGTAGTATTACACATGTGTAATAAAAAAATTGAAAAAAAAATTTATATAAAAAAACCTGCGACTTTTTATAAAAAATTGAAAAAAAAAAATTTGGTGTGTTTTTTAGGCTTTTTTTTGTTAGTTTTCGAGTTTTTGCGATAAAAGTGGTTTTCATTTGCACCATCCCCTATATATATATATATATATATATATATATATATATATGTATAATATACCTAAAAGCTACAAATCATGAATAATTAAAACCCAATGAATGCAAGTTGAGAGTTTTACCTTGGTCAGTAGTGGTAGAAGGCCAAAGTGACCAATTTTCGTTACCTACAAAAGAGGATATCGATTCAATGTTCGAAGCCGTATAATGTAGATTGTAAAAGTTCCTATAGATTGTACCAATGATAAGTGTGCTACCAATTGAGGTCTTAACCACCCGAATAACTTTAGCTAGATCGGCTTCAAATGTACCGCAAAACAATTACTTCCAACAACTTCTAACATGTTCTCCAATCAGATAAAAATATATTTTGTTAATCGAATCAAAAGATTAAACCTGTAAAAAACAAAGAAAAAATATTTTATACCTAATAAAAGAAGAAAACAGACCAGATCAACATTAGGAACATCAACTCCGTGAGCAGAAATATTAGTGGCTACTAAAACATTAAAATGACCGTCTCTAAAGCCCGATAGCATTTTCTCCCGCTGATCTTGACATATATCACCATGCCAACTGATCGATATCGTGCTTTCTTGGCATAAAATTATACATTTACCTCATTTGCGTGCTCCTGAAAATAAATTAAAATAAATTAAAATAAATATAAGTTTAGCTTGTGATATAATTATCAATATGCCTATAGTAAGACCAAAAAAACAAAGTAAGCGGTTTAACCTTAAAAATCTAAGATCAGAGTTCAGATTTCATACCATGATGAAGGCTTCGCATAATAAGGTCAAATGGCATGAATTAGAGTTCAGTGTTTAATAATGTAATAAAAAATAAAAAAAGTTCAAATGACATGAATCGCAATGGTTTCCACAAGATATAATAAATTCAACCTAATTACATGTCCCCAGTTATTAAAGTGTGCCACTCTTGCCAAACACCACATATTAATAGTCGTTTAAAGGCATTTCATTGCCTTTTTCAGTTTCATATGGTAATTAAGGTATACCCAATCCAGAATTGAGTTCACATATTTACAAAAATCGACCCCCAATCCAATAGTTTTGAACCCGACAATATTTTCTTTGTATTTAAAATCCCAGTTGCAGCTTGTAGATAATCTTTTTTTTCAGCTTTAAGCTCCTTTTCAACTTGAGATATTGTGTAGATTCTCACCTTTCGATTTAGACCACCAATATGAATCAAGAATTGATATTTGCTTTAGCCAGTTAAAAAAAAGATCACAAAGTTTAAAGATGAATGTCTATAATATAAAGAATGTATTTATGAATGTTGATAATACGAAGAATGTGTTTTATGAATGTTATTTACAACTTACAGAAAGGGGGACCATCTTCCACATGAGAGCAAATGTTAATAATGATTTTAATAATTCCAATCTAAATACACTTCTTGCTGTTATGTAATCATTCTTTGCACCTTTTGCGAAAGCCTATGAAATAAATATATAAAATATCATATATATTAAGTCCTGATGCAAAACTTAAAAATATTCAGACAAAAAAAAGAAAATTTTGATTTTACTTACAAATGGTGAATGACACCATAGTCTTGACATGAAATATTCCACACGGAATGTGTTTAAATAATAGCTTCCAACATTAGTTGTTGCCTGTAAAGCAAGAAAATAATAATTATATAAAAAAAATATTATACATTTGAATTTTATATTTGTGTTTGATATACATTACCACCTGCATTAGTCGAACAACCATCTGTGAGTACCAGTGGCGGATCCAGCCAGTTTTTTCACTGGGTTCCTTTTTCCAAATCATACAAGGTTTACACTACAAAAAAACGTTCTTTTCCAAATCATACAAGGTTTACACTACAAAAAAACGTTTTTTTCCAAATCGACTGGGTTCCTGGGAACCCGGTAAACCCCTCTAAATCCGCCCCTGGTGAGTACAACGGCCATCGCAGTCGTGTTATCATCTAGTTTTTTGTTCCTGTCAATTTTAATGAAGTGAGTATTAAGGTGAAAACAATAGGGTAAGTGTAATCCCTAATACTTGTACAGAATCACGGGACATAGCAAGTGCTCCATTTTCTTATGCGTTTGATGATAGTTGAATTACTCTTTTCCCTGGATCGTTCCTAGGTAGAAGAGTAGCAGCTCTTATGTTTATAGAAAAGTAGCAGTTCTTATGTTTATCACATAAACGGGAAAACAAATCAAAATCATCGATTAGATACTTATGCTAACTAAAAACCATGAAACTATAGATCCAAAGGACAATTCATAAAGAAAAACATGAGTCTAGTGATCCAAAGAATTTCTTACCCAATGTTACTTCGATCTGTAACACCTCGAAATTTTTGCGTCCAATGATGTATTGACACGTGTCATAAGTTTACACGCGGTATTAAATACTAATTAAAGGACTAAAGTTGACAAATATTGAAAGTATGCAAATTCGAGGGTTAAAAATGTCAACAAGGGATAAATATACTGTACAGTAACCCTAAATGATGCTAGTACCTTCAAACGAATGAATCATGGATCGTACGGAACGAATTGTGAAAGAAAGTGAGGAATTACAAACTACAGGGGCCAAATGTGTCAACATGTTTAAGTTATACCTCTGAGTGACCTTTGGGCATACCCAAGGCTTTGTAATGGTAAACTATACTCACTAGAATGCGCGATATAAATTTCACGAAGTTCCGATTCAAAACGAGAAAGTTATGATCGAATTCGTTAAAAAGGGTTAAAAGCGTCAAACATTGAAAGATAAGACTTTTCGGGTAATAATAAATTAACCAAGGGTTAATAAGCTGGGTAAAAGTTCCGGGGCCCTTATTCGTAAATAAACAAGGCCCTAAAACGCAAAGTTACCCCTTCGAAACCGAAAGGCCAGGGTAATAATGGCAAAAGATTTGAAAATCTTGAATTACAGGCCTCAGGCAGGCCACGTCGAAGAAGCCAAGAAGCTTACGCGGGCCGCGCGGGCAGTGCAGATCCGGTTCCTGACATTAGGATTCAGGCGACCCGCGTAAGGGTAGCCTGATCCTTAACGCGGGCCGCGTCAGACCGCCAGATGCAGAATACGGGGACATTAGCACTGTTTGCTATTCTAACTGACTTATATGGCAATTATGGCAGCATGGGTGCCCCCTAAACGTCCCCTAGCACTCAGGGACAGTCGTTGAACATCCATGATCAATTATAGGCCTTGTTGTCATGATCTAATGCACCAATTTTCACTATAAAAGGCCATAAGTTGTGCACATAGTAACCACACCTTCATTCTTCACTCCTGGAGATTTCTGGAGCACAACAATCCTCTCTAAGCATCTCTGGTCGTGTACCACACTTCTATAAGTATGCCTAACCCTTTATGGTTTAGTTTTCGCTTAGTTATTGCTTAAAAGTAAATCCGTCGTAATTAACGATTGACTTTACGATAAATCACAAATGGTCCAGTGGTATGTCGAATCAAAGGTAGTTATATGTTGGTAATCATGTGGGCTTTAAACCCCTAAAAGGGCACCCTCTGATTCCCACTCTAACTAGTCCGAATGTCGAGTCAAACTTGCTTAGAAAAAGTCAACAGAATGCTATTTTGCGATTTTATGCATAATCAGTAATTTAGATAGCGTGAAACCTGTTTTAACACTCATATAACATGATAATAAGTATATTAACTAGTCTAAGCTTGTTTGATCCGACCATTTACTGTTTTGACCCGGTTCGAAACCAGAAAGTCGCAAAGCTTTGACTTTTGCTTTGACTTCAGTTCTGACCCGTTATGGTATGTATTAGATATGCCTTAGGACTCTCTTAGGACCAGGTTACATGATGGTATAACTCTCTGTGACCGGTTCGTGGGTTGTCCGAGTCTTTAGCACATTTCCGTTAAAAGCTTAAAAGTTGACCGTAACGCCCTTTTTGCTTTAAAATAAGAATTTTGGACATGTGAAAGGACAATAACCTTAGTTGCTGATTTCTAAGCATGTCCCTAAAATTTCACATCAATCCGAGGTCTAGAATGGGAGTTATGCTAAATAGCGCAATTACGGAAACTTTAGTAATTAAATGGCGCAATTAGCATGACGCCCATCTAAACCCAGATTTCGACACCAATCCTTTTACACACTGATATAAAATAATATTTTGGGATTTTTAAAGATTTTTAATTATTTATGACTTGCTCATAACCTGCGGTTATGGCATCGGTTCGGTAAATACCGAATATACCCTTTTTGGACATAACTTGAGTTCAACAAGGTGTTTTGACCCGATTCCAGTTGCTACTGATTTTAAATAATAAATAGAGTATTTTGGACTTTATAAACTGTTCGGAAAACTCATATTTCCTGTAGAACTCAGAAGCCTCTTTCATAATCTTTAAAATGACCGAAATACCCCTACGGGGCATTTATTGAATTTAAACTCATTACGGGCATTATGGAAGGTATCCTACTGATACCACAACCTCTTTAGAGCATATTAACTTAGGAAACCTGTGTAGGACTCTCGCGGTTACCCGTTACGCCTTTTTGCGCGCACGGTTCGGTTTATGTAACTAGTTTACATAAACTAACCGAAACTGGTCAAACCTTATCCTTTTCACTTCAAAATCCAGAGTGTGGTTGTTATACCCATATAAAACAAGTCTTCAAACTTGTTGGGTCCAAACCACATTCCATTCCCGGTTTTCGCCTTTCACGCGACTAAACCGTATATATCCTTTGAAACTGACCGGTCTAAGCTAAGGCTAAATTAAAGACCCGTTAGGATTCTAATAGGTTGTTTAAACCTTCGTTCCAGAATAGGAGACCAGTAAAAGAAACTTGCATTTGTTTATTAAGGATATTACTTGCTCAGGTAAATACTTTTAACTTATTTTTCCGTTATACGGGCTTGGGTTACGGTATTTAAAATACCGCTTGGTCGGGAAATTGACCCCAACTCATTAGTAGTCGGGTGATTTCAATGTGACCCGTTTAAAAATTGGTTTTGTTGGCTTTACGCCTTTGGGAGTTTAATGACCATGTCCCAGATATCCTTGGCATCATTTTACGAAATGGCCACGACCCCGACACGCGGGTGTAGGCGTACACCCGGCAATGTGTCTATATTAATTAAAGTTATAACCGTTGGTTTTCCCGCCACAGCTTTATGCTTTGTGGCGTGTCTATTAACCTTAAACCCGGCACGACCCGGGCGACCGAACGCATAGTGAACACGTAATTCTTTTACAAGATTTAATTATAAATTATCCCAAGTTATAAAGAGTTTGTGCCTTGTGCATTCAAATCAATTTTATTAAACATTTTACAAAAGTGTCGGTTGAATGTATTTACCAGTGTAAACTGACGTATTTTCCCCAAAAAGATTAATGCAGGTTCTACTCGTAATAGGCTGGCCACTCCTTAGCATCGTTAGAGTCTCGCAAGCTTTGGATGCCAATATCTGTTGAACAATTATTTTCTATCTTATTTTTGATCCCTTGTGGATTTGTTTCGACTACTCGTGATACTTGTATATTACAATCAGTGGTTGAAATAATATTTATCTTTATGCTTCCGCTGTGCATTTATATATTGTGTGGTTTGACTATCTTGTTGCCAACTACGTCACGGTAATCCCCCACCGGGCCCACCGGTGATACACGTGGAAATCAGGGTGTGACAGGTTGGTATCAGATCCAACGTTGAGTGAATTAAACACTATCCTTATGTGTTTAATCTCAATGACACAATTGCACATACTTGAGTCTAGACAAGAACATAGGACAAATTCGAGTTGTTATTCCAGTTTGTCTTTTATCGTTTATTGTGATTTAAAGATTTGTTAAGCAGGAATTATGCCACCAGCAATTAAAAGAGGAGGAAGAGGCAAAGGGCCGATCACTACTCATAATGATCACGAGGCCGGACCTTCGAACATGCGAGCTCCTTCCAGCACGAGGAGCGAAGAACCTCAGAGGCGTAGAAGAAACCTCTTTGAGCCAGCAAGACGGTCTACCTCACACAGTTCGACATCTTCATACCGTCACTCTTTTGGACCAGATTCGGAAAACAATCCCAGTAACCCTCAACCTTCGTTTATACCTCTCCAGCGATCTGCTTCGCACCGTTCCCATGGCGATCCTACTCCTTTCTTTCAAGACCGATTTAACCCGGCTGATTATGTCCAAGAACTAATAGGTTATAACCCTTTAGGACCTGAAGACCATTTCTCCGAAGATAATGCGGTAGATATGGATGAAGACAGGGATCCCATAGAACCTGCAAGAGGTACTCCCAACCACCCTATCGAGATCTCTGATGGGTCATCCTTTCATGGAACACCCTATCAAGGTCCCGACAGCTACCAAGCGAGGTTTAACCAGTGTGATTGGTACTTCACACCTTCTCACCACTTCTCGCCTCATGAGCAGCAGCAGCAGCAACAGGATCCTTCTGAGGATTCGCGCTTCGTGGCAGTTACGCCACCGCCTCAACCGCCACCAGTTCAACAAGCACCTCCTGATCCGCCAAGGCGTAGGAGATCAGGCGCGCGGATGTCTACCCGAGGAGGGGAATTCCACTTTAGCACCCCTCGCCACTCGAGTGCAAGTCACTTTCCACCAGTACCTGAAGAACCACAGTTAGGGGAACCTTCTGGTCACCCTGCAGAGGTGAATTCTGCACCAGTTGCACCATCTCCGCCACCATTCGGCTATGACAATCCGATACCAGCGTACGCCGGTTCCACCGCGTACAACCCGTTTGAGCAGCCGACTCACACGCACTACAACTATAATTATGATGTCGGCCCATACGTGGTAGCGGCCAATTACAATGCCCTCCATCCCGACAGACCTTATGGAAACCTTTGGGGACTAGATTACTCAGCTCATGGGTATCCAGCACCTCCTAGACCTCCGGTTCAGCAGCCGTCGCAGCAGCCACGTTTCTCTCCACCGGAGCAAGAAGAAATCCTCCACCGTCTAAACCGAGTGGAACGAGACTTTGAGCAAGAACGTAAAAGTAATCGTGGATTCCTTAAAGGCATAGCAAACCTACTAAAAGGGAGGAAGAAACGAGATCATTAGTCTCTTTATGTACTACAGTATTTACTATTACAATCAAGTCCCTGCGAGGACATTTGTTTTGAGTATTTTAGTCCCTGCATGGACATTTATCGTGTTTAGTCCCTGCCTGGACAATTGCCTTTCAGTCCCTGTGTGGACTTCTCTTTTTGTCCCTGTGCGGACACCTATCCTTGGATTTTGGTCCCTGCGTGGATTTGTTTTTCTGTAAACCTCTGCGTAGGTATTTGTCTATTAAAAAGTCCCGTTTAGGGCAGTGTGTAAGCATTATTATGATTAATGGAATGTTAAGTTTATAAATTTCATTTTTGTCATTTTAATACATTATTATATGAAATAAGTCAAAAATCATTCCTTTTAAATTAATCTGCCTACTAAATAAAGAATCTTAATGGTAAAACCTAGCCTAGTGTCATTATAAGACCCGGCTAAGATGGTAAGACCCGATTAAAAGGTTCAGATTCCTGTTAACCTCTGTGAACACGTTAACGTTCTTGGCAGACGTGATTCGTTAAATCACACGCGTCATTCTTATAAGAATCTTGCAAAGGATTCCAAAACCCAAATTAAAGATTTGTAAATCAAGGGTTAAGTCGTCAATAAAGATGACCAATTATCAAACATCCATTAGTGATGAAGTGCCTATGAGCCATACTTATTGTCATATAAGACAAAAGGCAGTTGTAGTCTATGACTCCCTGTCAGAAAAGGTAAAAGAACTACGGTTCAAACCTTCATGCCTTGATTCTCTATAATCCCGGCTTATAAAAACGTCCTTGTGACTAGGCTTATGTGCCACTAACAATATTATTTGTAATTAGGATAAGTTATATTCAAATCCTAAATAAAAGTGAGTAACAAATTAACCAGATATGGTCTATGTTCACCATGGTTAATGAATTGTCATAAAAGACAATTCCATAATAAACTCCTAAATAAAACTTTGTCATTATCTTCTGTAGCAGATTCAAGTTTGCAATGGCTGACCCAAATGAAGTTAATAGTCATTCGAAGGAGGATGACAATGATAATGCCCAAATTCATATAACGGGTGCGGAATTGAAAGCTCTAGTAGACGGCGCTGTTAAGGCAGCCTTGGATCGGCAGTACGAGGAGTACACCGAGTCTCGAAGCAGAACCTTATCTACACCTCACTCAAAACCAAAAACCCACTCTAAATCTCACAGCAAACCACCCTCAACTCCGTCTAAGCCTAAGAAGGGTGACGATAGGCACTCATCCAATGAGAATAGCGTCCACCCTAAGAAGAAAGTGGTCGACGATGCACCTCGCGCCAGGGGTTGCACGTATAAGTACTTCGTTTCCTGCAAACCCCGAGACTTTACGGGGGAGAAGGGGGTTGTGGATTGTATGACCTGGTTAGACGAGATGGACACTGTTGTGGACATCAGTGGTTGTGCTGAGAGAGACGTGGTGAAGTTTGTTTCACAGTCGTTCAAGGGTGAAGCCCTAGCGTGGTGGAGATCTCTGGTTCAAGCCTCTGGGAAGGTTGTTTTGTATAGTATGACATGGGAGGAATTTATTGCTCTCATCAAAGAAAACTACTGCCCTCAGCACGAGGTTGAGAAGATAGAGTCTGACTTCTTATCGTTGGTCATGAAGAACCTGGATTGCCAGGCATATCTCATGACTTTCAACACTTTGTCGAGATTGGTTCCGTATCTTGTTACACTGGAACCCAAACGGATCGCACGCTTCATTGGGGGTTTGGCCCCAGAGATAAAAGCTAGCGTGAAGGCTTCTAGGCCTGCTACTGATGCGTGTCGGTGTGTATATATTTTAGATGTATAATTAAGCCCTTTTTACACTTTTAGCCAAGTTTTAAATTTATAAAACACGATATTTACTAACACTAAACACACATATGGGCAAGTGCACCCATCGTGGACGTAGTATAGTGTTGGTAAGATACCGAGGTCGTCCAAGGACACAAGAGCTTTTAATACCGGTTTATCCTCAACGTCTAACCAAATCAAAAAGTTAGAAAAATGTTTTAAACTAAGAAAAATAAAAACTAACTAAATGCTGAAAAATAAATATAAAATAAAAACATATAGACAAGATGAATCACTTGGATCCGACACGTGTATTAGTATAACCTTTGATTATTTTCGCACTTTTGCACTTGTTTAAGAGATTATCTTAGTTATTGTAGTAGGCCCCTCTTTTGAAGGCGACGTTACCCTCAACCCAGTAGTTTGAGTCAGCAAGGATACAATCCTAAAGGGTCGGATTATTGAAAGATAATGAATTAAGTTATTAATGCAAATTATGGTAGGCCCCGCTTTTGGCGGTGACGTTACCCTCGGCTAAGTAGTCTGAGTCAGCAGGGATACAGTCCTAAATAACCGGGTTATAGTATTAATAGTAGTTAGCTTATGAGGGGGTCAAAGAGTTTGGATCCCCGCCATCCAATACCTATGGGCATTGAAGGAGATCCTACTAAATTTGACCCAGGTCCCAAGCAGGACCTCTAAACGCTGAACAAGGGCAAGACCCTTACCAAACCGTTCCCTTAACCCCCGACCAGGTAGCCAACATACCTCCATATAGACCGTGGAGATATGAATGGTGAAAATCTTTTATTTTATATAGACAGTAAAATAACGCCAAGACACCACGGACAAACGATAAGGAAAGATCACCTTCAACATAAGTAACTAGTTATTAAAGTCATTAATACAAAACCAAATAAAAAGTGCAAAAGATTAAAAATAAAAAGTATTATACTAAACACTTGTCTTCACCAAGTGATGTAAGAGACTTAGGCAAACATGGCCTTGATTGTCAAGAACTCTTACGATCGATCTTGGATCCCGAGACTACTCACACACTCTACGATGGACAATGGATGATGGTGGTGGATGATGGTGTTATGGTGGTGATGGGTGGTGGATGAAGTGTGAGAGAGGTGGTGTGCCAAGGGATGAGAGAGAATGAAACCAAGCTCCTCTATTTATAGGCTGAACAGAACGCTGGACACGGCCCCGTGTCCGCTGGACACGGCCCCGTGCCCGTCTGACATTCTCTCTCTTCATTAATTGTAATTGCGAATTACAATTAATGCGCCTGCTGTACTTTCAACACGCCCCCGTGCCCGCTGGGCACAGCCCCGTGGTGAGCAATGGAAGCTTCTACTGGTTTGTCTTTTCTGCTGCTTCCTGGGCACGCCCCCGTGTTCACTGGACACGGGGCGTGTTCAGACTCTGTTCTCTTCTCTTTGTCTTGGGAGGTGCCGTTGAGGGTCCGGGCAGTTTACTTTTGTTCCTTTTCTTGTATTTATGGTAGAATTAGTGGTCTTTTTGCTTCTTTTGTGATTTTGAGCTCATTTCATCCTGAAAATACAAAAGGAAGACAAAAACACTCTTTTTCCAACATTAGTACTTAAAAAGGGTTAGTTTTATGCCTTAATTGATGTGTTTTATATGTTGCATTTTACACACATCAAATACCCCCACACTTGAACTTTTGCTTGTCCTCAAGCAAAACTCTTTTAATGTGGCTTACACTCCCAAATGGAATAGGTAGAAGAGAAGTTTTTTTAACTTGTCCTAGAGTGTCGGGAATCCAAGGTTTGTATAGGTTCTATTTTTATTTTATTTACAATCTTATTCGTCATGGTTTATTTTGAACTTTTCATAAGATAAACTACTTATTTGGGCATAGCATGCCTTATTAAAATTCCATTTATATACAAGTTCACATACCTCACGGGAGATCACTCAATCACTCGGCCGAAGGTGTATATTTAAGTGAATCGCTCGAGAGCGGCACGGATTTACATTCTCCATATGCTTGCCAAGCGATCAATCCTCCTCCTTTTTTAACTTTTTACCTTTGTAAATATCAAGAGGTCTTTTGGGGTGAAGGCTTGGGTTTAAAGGTGGGTGGTTGGTTAGTGGTTAGTAAAAAGGGCGAAAATCGTAACAAGTGTCGGTTTTCGTAAAATACCTTATTTTTGGTGACATTTATTTTTGAAGTATTTCTCCAAACAAGCTTTTTGTAGCTTATGTTTGTTTTTGACTTCATTTCTTTTTTTTTTTTTTTTTTTTCGTCACGTAAAGGGTATGTTTATGAAAAACCGAGTTTGTTACTAAAATAAAGGTGAAAAAATGAAAAAGGTTTTTGGTGGGTAAAAAAATTGTTTTGGGGGTAATGAAATGAAAGGTTTAGGCTCAAAGGGGTTTTCTAGGGGGATTTTGGGTAGGTAAAAAAAATGAAAAATAATGGTTTTGAAAGAAAAATAGTTAGTCCTAATGCCTCCATCATTTACTTACTTGGGTTTAAGTTGGTAAGGACCGGGAATGTATCGTCGTGGCAAGTTCTAGATTTGTAAAGACCGAGCGGCTATTCACACAAGAAACGAAAAATGAGCATTTAATCTAAATATGTGTATTTTTATGCTCAATAAAGGCTCAAAACTCACTTTTTGTGGGAATGGGTTTTTATGTGACCAAGCATATATAATCGAATTTTAGCTAGACTTGTTATACCGTTTCATAATTTTCTTATGTTAGTTCTTTTTATCACGACGCTATCGGTTGTAAGTTTGTAAAAATATAACCCTTTTATAACTTGTTATTCCCAACTTAAACTAAGACAAGTAAATAAAATTAAAAAAAAATGAAAAAGTTTTTGAAAAAATTTGGGGTGTTTAGCGGTTCCAATAGAGTTTTGTGTAAGGCTTGTTTTAGGATTTTGCAAAATTCCAAGGTTTTAGCATCCCCCCCACACTTAAATTACACATTGTCCTCAATGTGTCCAAAAATAAAGTTTTTGGTTGATTAGAATATGTAAAAGTGTGTTTAAAAACAAAGATTCGTGTTACTGGCGCTCTGGACACGGCCCCGTGTTGACCGGGCACGGCCCCGTGGTCAAGTGCCAGTAACAAAAATTATAGAATTGAAACAGAAGCCTGGACACGGGGGCGTGTCCGCTGAACACGGCCCGTGTCCAGTTACCTGAACTGGGTGATTTCCTGCAGGGGGCTCAGCACGGGGCCGTGTTGGTTGGGCACGGCCCGTGTGGAGCCTTCTGTTATGGAGATTTTGTCGGTTTGTTCTGTTCTTCTGCATGGTTCCATTTTTTCTCGTTCCCTTTTTCATCCATTACCACCATGAGTCCATAAATCATAAAAACCATCATAACATTGCTAACCATAGAGGAATTACATAGCTAATTAAACTAAGGGAAACATAAGGTTATCATAAAGGTTCTACTTATTTAGGAAAATTTCGGGAATAGTTTCCCGATGTAGAAACATTCTTCAGCCCATGGCTCCTCGGTTTTCACTCAAAGCCATTCTTCTATCTCCCTTGGGAGGTAGAAGGTAGCCTCATTTTCTTCGGTTTCTCGAGGAGGAGCGCTAACCGGGACTCCTTGCACTACTCTTGGTTGAGGCACTTGGTGCAAGGCGTGCCATTCTGCTGGGATGATAACCTCGGGTACTACATTCCACGCCCTGTGTGTTATCACCGGAACCAAAGGCGGGGAAGCAAGAAGGTTTAACCTTTGGTGCAGAAGGTTCACTTCTTGCAAGCAGCCCTCCAAGCTTATCGTCAGATGATTAACGCGGTCCACCAAAGCTTCTTCTACACTTGTCATTTCATCTACGGCTTCCCTTAAAGCGTAAACGTAGTTTACCAGGGAATCCTCTGCGGCGGATGATCTCCTTCCATTTCGGTTATTCCTTGAAGACGCTCCGCTGTTTCGGCTGGCCATTTTCTGCGAAATAAGCCGAGGATAACTGAATTTTTACTAAACAGTACCTTGAACACGGCCCCGTGCTCAGTGAGCACGGCCCCGTGTTCAACTGTCTGCAGGAATTTTTGTCTAATGGTTCTAGTTTTTTTAAATTATTTCCATATACTTACGTTGTGTTATAAGCTCAGATAATTTAAAAGCAAAGTTATAGAACTAACTTTAGACAAGAACCCATAGCTAAAACTCCTACAAACTTTTCATAGAAGGTTGGAATCATGGGTTTCCAAGCTTCCATGGAGGTAGGGTTTGAAAAATCTTTGGAAGAAGAGGAAATGAACAAAAGTGGAAAAGACAAGATGGTCCTTAGGAACCTTCTTTTGGTACTTACCTAGGATGGTATATGTGAAGATTCCAGGGATCTCTGCTTGGTGGAGTGGTCAAAAATGAGCAGGATTCAGGCTGCATTTAAAGAAAACGACAGCACACTGAACACGGCCCCGTGTCCGCCGGACACGGCCCCGTGTGCAGAGAAAATCCTGACACATTTTGTCCGTATTCTGACAGAATCAGCAGAAGATCTTCTGAGCGAACACGGGGTCGTGGTGGCCGGACACGGCCCCGTGTCGGAGGGCTGTTTTATGGAGTCTTGTCTTTATTAAGGAGCTAATTCTTATCGGGTGGCTCCTGACTTGTTGGAACAACCCCAAAATGCCTAAGATACCTTAATTGTCCTATACTAAGGCGAGAACGCAAGAGGTTGTCGGTGAGGGTAATTCCTATTTTCATTCTAGGTGGACAAGTCCAACCCTTTCCCGGGCTCTCGTTAAAGAAGGTGTATGCCGAATCGCTCAGGTCTATGTATGCACCGAACGAGGTCGATGGGGAGTCCTTCACGGCACAATCGGCACAGGGACGACTATCGTCCACGTCTTGTTTAGGAAGAAAGGTATTTTTGGGAGCAACGAGGTTGTCAGAATGCGGTTCCAACATTTCCTCATGGTCATCATCTTGGGATGGATCTAAGAAATCCTTCCTAAGTTCTTTTGACCAATTTAGAAGTAGTTCTTCTAGTTGAAATAGCTCGTCAAGGAGCATATCTCCTAGAATATCTGGTTGGGCGCATTCGAGGGAGAAATAGTGTTTATTTTTACTTTCGCCCCTCTTAAGGTTACAAGGAATTGGTGGGTCTATATAGTGTGGCCTATAAGTGAGGAAGAAACATTTTAATTCCTCATGTTCGCCTCCACATATTTGACACCACAAACCATAAGAGTGCCGAAAGTAAAAAGAATCACTATTACTCATGTTTGTATCAGAAGTTACCAACCGCCGGGATCAAACGGTTCTGTTTTCAGCAACTGAATCTTGGGCACGGGGGCGTGTTGAGTGGACACGGCCCCGTGTTCAGCCTACTGTCTGATATAAAACAGGATTGCCAGTTCCAATGATTGAGCACGGGGCGTGTTCAGCGGGCACGGCCCCGTGCTGAGCTCTGCAGAAGCTGAAAAATCTAAAAAAAAAAAATCCTAAAAATTAAAGAGAAATAAAAAGATGATTAGGCCGTTGATTCCTAACTTTCTTAAAATCCTTGTGTCCCCGGCAGCGGCGCCAAAAACTTGATGCGTGTCGGTGTGTATATATTTTAGATGTATAATTAAGCCCTTTTTACACTTTTAGCCAAGTTTTAAATTTATAAAACACGATATTTACTAACACTAAACACACATATGGGCAAGTGCACCCATCGTGGACGTAGTATAGTGTTGGTAAGATACCGAGGTCGTCCAAGGACACAAGAGCTTTTAATACCGGTTTATCCTCAACGTCTAACCAAATCAAAAAGTTAGAAAAATGTTTTAAACTAAGAAAAATAAAAACTAACTAAATGCTGAAAAATAAATATAAAATAAAAACATATAGACAAGATGAATCACTTGGATCCGACACGTGTATTAGTATAACCTTTGATTATTTTCGCACTTTTGCACTTGTTTAAGAGATTATCTTAGTTATTGTAGTAGGCCCCTCTTTTGAAGGCGACGTTACCCTCAACCCAGTAGTTTGAGTCAGCAAGGATACAATCCTAAAGGGTCGGATTATTGAAAGATAATGAATTAAGTTATTAATGCAAATTATGGTAGGCCCCGCTTTTGGCGGTGACGTTACCCTCGGCTAAGTAGTCTGAGTCAGCAGGGATACAGTCCTAAATAACCGGGTTATAGTATTAATAGTAGTTAGCTTATGAGGGGGTCAAAGAGTTTGGATCCCCGCCATCCAATACCTATGGGCATTGAAGGAGATCCTACTAAATTTGACCCAGGTCCCAAGCAGGACCTCTAAACGCTGAACAAGGGCAAGACCCTTACCAAACCGTTCCCTTAACCCCCGACCAGGTAGCCAACATACCTCCATATAGACCGTGGAGATATGAATGGTGAAAATCTTTTATTTTATATAGACAGTAAAATAACGCCAAGACACCACGGACAAACGATAAGGAAAGATCACCTTCAACATAAGTAACTAGTTATTAAAGTCATTAATACAAAACCAAATAAAAAGTGCAAAAGATTAAAAATAAAAAGTATTATACTAAACACTTGTCTTCACCAAGTGATGTAAGAGACTTAGGCAAACATGGCCTTGATTGTCAAGAACTCTTACGATCGATCTTGGATCCCGAGACTACTCACACACTCTACGATGGACAATGGATGATGGTGGTGGATGATGGTGTTATGGTGGTGATGGGTGGTGGATGAAGTGTGAGAGAGGTGGTGTGCCAAGGGATGAGAGAGAATGAAACCAAGCTCCTCTATTTATAGGCTGAACAGAACGCTGGACACGGCCCCGTGTCCGCTGGACACGGCCCCGTGCCCGTCTGACATTCTCTCTCTTCATTAATTGTAATTGCGAATTACAATTAATGCGCCTGCTGTACTTTCAACACGCCCCCGTGCCCGCTGGGCACGGCCCCGTGGTGAGCAATGGAAGCTTCTACTGGTTTGTCTTTTCTGCTGCTTCCTGGGCACGCCCCCGTGTTCACTGGACACGGGGCGTGTTCAGACTCTGTTCTCTTCTCTTTGTCTTGGGAGGTGCCGTTGAGGGTCCGGGCAGTTTACTTTTGTTCCTTTTCTTGTATTTATGGTAGAATTAGTGGTCTTTTTGCTTCTTTTGTGATTTTGAGCTCATTTCATCCTGAAAATACAAAAGGAAGACAAAAACACTCTTTTTCCAACATTAGTACTTAAAAAGGGTTAGTTTTATGCCTTAATTGATGTGTTTTATATGTTGCATTTTACACACATCACTACCTTCAGATCCGTGGCAGATATATCTCTGTCTCTCACGCTGGATGCAGTGAGACAGAGATCATTGAGAAACGCTGATAACGAGAAGAGGAAGCGTGAAGATGATGATTCACGAAGATCCAGCAAGAAGCATCGGGGCAATCGTGACCACAAGAGGGGGTCAGAGAACAAGAAAAATGACCGAAAGTCGGGCGATAAGCCCTTGTGCAAGGTTTGTCAAAAGCACCATTTCGGAAGGTGCAGGTTTGAAAAGAAATCCCAGCCGAAGGTGTGTGGGATATGCAAGTCCTCTGAGCATAGGACTCTTGAGTGCAAGAAACTCAAGGATGCAACTTGCTATAGTTGCAACGAGAAAGGGCACATCAAGACTAACTGCCCGAAGATAGTGAAGAAGGCTGAAGATGGGAAAAAGACCAATGCGAGGGTCTTTCAGATGGATGTTAAAGAGGCTATCCAGAATGACAATGTCATAACTGGTACGTTTCATATCAATGATGTATTTCGCAAGAGTATTGTTTGATTCTGGAGCAGATAAATCCTTTGTGGATGATAAGTTCTGCGAGTTGTTAAAATTGCCTGTTAAAACCTTGAATGTAAAATACGAAGTAGAACTAGCTGATGGGAATATAGGAACAATCTCAACTGTTTTAGATGGATGTGTTATATCCATTAGGAATCACTCATTTCCTTTATCCCTATTACCCTTTAAACTAGCTGGTTTTGACGTAGTGTTGGGTATGGATTGGTTATCGCATAACCAAGCCCAAATCGTGTGCAACCAGAAACAAGTGGTAATCAAGACTCCGTCTGGAGAACCACTTACCATCCAGGGAGATACTCGACATGGATTACCTGCACATGTATCTATGCTAAAGGCATCCAGATGTTTGAAGAAAGGATGTGTCATCTATATGGCACAGGTGACTATCGGGGAGGAGAAACCCAGAATTGAAGACATCCCAGTCATCTCTGACTATCCTGAAGTGTTCCCAAAAGAACTGCCTGGTTTGCCACCAAATAGGTAAGTGGAATTCAGTATCGACATCATTCTGGGAGCCGCGCCTATTGCGAGAGCACCTTATAGATTGGCACCCACGGAAATGAAAGAATTGAGGACGCAGCTAGATGATCTGCTAGCCAAGGGTTTTGTTAGACCAAGTTCATCTCCTTGGGGAGCACCAATCCTGTTCGTCAAGAAGAAAGATGGTTCGATGCGCCTATGCATCGATTACCGTGAGCTGAATAAAGTTACAATCAAGAATAGGTATCCTTTGCCTAGGATCGACGATTTATTCGATCAGTTGCAAGGAGCAAGCTATTTCTCCAAGATTGACCTACGGTCAGGCTACCATCAATTGAAGGTCAAGGACGAAGACGTGCATAAAACTGCATTTAGGACTCGTTATGGTCATTTCGAGTTCCTAGTGATGCCTTTCGGGCTCACTAATGCGCCTGCCGCATTCATGGATCTCATGAATCGCGTTTGCAAGCCTTATTTGGATAAATTTGTCATTGTCTTCATCGATGACATCCTCATCTATTCAAAAAGTCAAGCTGACCACGAGAAACATCTTCGATGTATTCTCGAACTGCTTCATCAAGAAAAGCTTTATGCCAAATTCTCTAAATGTGAATTTTGGCTACGGGAAGTCCAATTCCTTGGACATGTAGTCAACGAGCGTGGTATTCAGGTGGATCTCGCTAAAGTTGAAGCCGTCATGAATTGGCAGGAGCCGAAGACACCTACGGAGATTCGCAGTTTCCTAGGTCTAGCAGGATACTACAGACGCTTCATCGAAAATTTTTCAAGAATTGCTGCACCCCTAACTTCCTTGACTAGGAAGAATATAAAGTTCAATTGGGGCCCTAAGCAGCAAGAAGCTTTTGATATCCTCAAACAAAAGCTGAGCAATGCTCCAGTGTTGACATTGCCAGACGGAATGGAAGAATTTGTCGTATATTGTGATGCATCGCACACCGGTATGGGTTGTGTGCTTATGCAGAGAGGCAAGGTGATTGCCTATGCTTCACGACAATTGAAAGTGCATGAAAAGAACTACACCACCCATGACTTGGAGTTGGGTGCCGTTGTATTTGCACTAAAGCTCTGGAGATATTACTTGTATGGCATAAAATTTGTGATCTATTCTGATCACAAAAGCCTCCAACACCTGTTCAATCAGAAAGATTTGAATATGAGGCAGCGACGTTGGATGGAAACTCTGAACGACTATGACTGTGAAATAAGATACTGTAGGTCCCTTTTCTCGGAGGATCGAGAACAAACCTAAACCTTGTCATACAAACTCACTAGCAAGTGCGGAATCCAAGCTAGCAAGCAAACCGGGATGATGCAAGAACAAACACAAGAACACACAAGATTCAACGATTAACACCACTTGTATTAATACGTAGAAAGTTTCCGGTTACAAGCACAATGTTTACAATCAGTTTGCAAACTCTCAAAGTGTGTGTGTGTGCGTTTTCAGCAGAGTATCCTCTCTATCTCTCGGATATGCTCTCTCTTGGTGTCTTACTTGTGTCTCACATTTCTGAAATACAACACACTACACTGCATGGGTATATATATACCCAGCCCATGATGTCTGGTCGAAGGATCCGATAGATGGTCCGAAGGATCATCTATCGAGTACATTTCATTCGAAGGATGAGCAGGGACCTCGAAAGATCACCTTTCGAGGTCTAAGCATTCGAAGCATATCTTTCGAGCACCTCGAAGGATCAACAGTATCCTTCGAGGCTATCCTTCGACAGAGAACATCATTCAATATTTACCAACTGTTTGGCCAAGTCAAACTAGGAGGATAGTTGACTTGGTCAAACTTACAAGACTAACTTGGACATCGTTTATATACAGACCGAATACAGACAAAGTACAGACACAAGTGCACCAACAAACTCCCCCTTGGCTGTAGCTTTGTCTTTATCTTCTATAGTTGTAAACTCGTCTCGAACTTCGACGGTCTTTGGTCTTCGAGTTCTCAAAACTCTGATGTCCTTTCACGTCTTCAGAGTCGGAGGATCTTCAAAGTCTTCACGTCTTGAAAGCAGAGAGTGTATCAACAAACTACCCGTATCATGTAGGAAGTGTGTTGACAAACTCCCCCTTAACATAAGCTCCCCCTTGAGTTATGCTCATGAATGACTTGATCTTTATGAAGTGAGATCCTTGTGGTGTTGACGATGGCCAGCGGCAACTCGATCATCTTCATCTTTTGAGCGCCTTCTCGTCGTGTCTTCATTCCAAAGCTTGTCATCGACCATGTTCTCCTAGCCTTTAGAATCTGCACATGCAAGAAATCTAAACGCGTAATGAGAACAACTGCTTGGAACATAGTATAAGCAAATGACACACGAATGACCATGTCACAATCAAACACCGTCCGACAGTTTGAAAGTTTAATAAATTTGACAATTTTAGTCTTTAACTTTCAAAACTTGCAAATTTCGACCGTTTATGAAGATTTAGTCAATTCGGTTTTCGTTCAGGTTTCAGGTAACGAAGACTCGAGCTCCAACATCGTACGATCGAAAATAAAGTGGAAAGAAAATCTTTTTGGCTTTTATAAAGTTTATATTAAAACAAGCCTAAAATCTTTTTGGTATTTTTGAAATTAAAAGACAACAATTTAAAATCCTTTGAGTGTTATCAAACGACATCACCGCTAATGTCGTGCTGATATGCACCAAACGACGAAACTGTTTAAAAGAAAAACAATAAAAGTTAAGCAGTAAATAAATATATACAGACATTCTTTTTGCGAGTTTCGAGGGTAAGAGAATCATATCAGTGTACGGTCATGCCAAAACACTCTTGTTGTTCAGTTAGTTAACATTAAGATAAGCATCCTATAACAATTATCGGTATTGTTGTCCACTTAAGCTCAACTTATCAGATGTAATCATGGCGAGGGGATACGTTAAGGTATGATTTATACTTACCGACCGGTGTTCATCCACATCACGACACATTCCCGTATCAAGGTATGCACGAGAGTTCATCTTACCGGTGAGTATACCGATTATCATCTGTTTGACCGTATAAAATGTGAGATACTCACTTATTTTGATTTGAAAACAAGCCCTTTGTGATATAATCACTTATTGATGAGGAACTTGATTTTCGTATGCATGAGGGCACAGGTGCAAGTCCGTGAATAGGTCAGTACTTCCGTACAGCAGAGAGACGAACTTGACACCCGGATAAATGTGATATTTTTATCACTTATTTGATTTGGACATGTGATTGTTTATCACTTATTGAGGTCGAATGCAGTATGTAATATGTACACGTATGTATAGTATCATGGAAGATCTAGACTTGCGTCCCCGTTATTTTTCGGTAAAAGATACAACCATGATACCCAGATGATAAGCAACATAAAGACCGAATATCTCAGAACCTCGGCAATCTATCAAACGAAATTTCGGTACTAAGACCATATGCCAATGAATGGTTCCCACCTGGTCTTCAGTCAATTAAGATTTATATCACCCTGCACACTTTAAAATGATTGTGAGCCTACCGATACATCTTATATAGAGCTGCTTATCGTTTTTCATTTAAGGTTTAAAGAGGTTTGGATAGACCACTGATGTACTATCATTTTCTCTTTTGCTCGCCAGGAAACTCATTTTTGTTTTTCTATTGTTTTTGTGTTTTTGGAATTTTTCGATGTTTTTGTATTTTCTGATTTTTGGATTTACTCCCCCTAAAATCAATAAACTAAGATAAATTTAAAAACACACAAAGATATTTACAAAAATGATTTTCCGATGTTGGTTTACTCTTGCTTGACCTTAATGCCATTTACCAATAATAAGAAGTCAAATCTAGATTTGTCAAAAGCTTTGGTAAATAAGTCGGCACGTTGGTCATCGGTGTGGACCTTAACAACATCGATTAGCCTTTTCTCAAAGCAATCACGTATGAAGTGATATTTGATTTCGATGTGTTTGGTCTTTGAATGCTGCACAGGATTTTTAGTGATATCTAAAGCAGCAGAATTATCAACGTATATAGGAGTAGTTAGGAATTCAAAACCGTAGTCCCGCAATTGTTGTTGAATCCAAAGAACTTGGGAGCAACAACTTGAGGCAGCAATGTATTCAGCTTCGCATGTTGAAGTAGCGACGCATGTCTGCTTCTTGCACTGCCATGTGACTAGGCGATTTCCTAAAAACTGACATCCAGCAGTTGTGGATTTGCCGTCGATTTTGCATCCGCCAAAATCAGAATCACTGAATGCGACCAAGTCAAAGTTATTATCCCTAGGATACCACAGACCGGTGTCGGGGTAAGCCTTCAAATAACGAAAAAACCTTTTGACAGCTGCAAGATGTGAGGCCTTCGGATTAACTTGATATCTGGCAAGTAGACACGTCGGGTACATTATATCTGGCCTTGATGCTGTGAGGTACATAAGGGATCCGATCATCGCGCGATAGTATGAAGGGCTAACAGGTTCACCCTTCAAGTCAGGAGTTATTCCGTGATTAGTTGGCAATGGGGTACCAATGGGCGTTGCATCGGACATCTGGAACCGGCTCAAGATGTCTCCAACATATTTAGTCTGATGGATGAATATCCCAGACTCCGTTTGTTGCACTTGTAGGCCCAAAAAGAAATTCATTTCCCCCATAGCACTCATCTCGAACTTATCCTGCATGATGCGCTCGAAATTCCTACACAAAACATCATTAGTAGAACCAAAAATAATATCATCAACATATACCTGTACCAGAAGAAGATCTCCATCTTGTTCTTTGATGAAGAGAGTACAATCGATAAGACCTCTTCGAAAACCGTTCTCCAGCAGATATGTAGATAAGGTTGCATACCAAGCTCGTGGCGCTTGATGAAGACCATAGAGAGCTTTGTTGAGCAACCAAACCCGATCGGGATGAACAGGATCTTCAAAACCTGGAGGCTGTTCGACATATACCTCTTCTTCAACCACACCATGTAAGAATGCACTTTTGACGTCCATCTGGTAAACCTTGAATCCTTTGAATGAGGCATAAGCCAGAAAGATCCGAATAGCTTCCAGACGTGCAACTGGTGCATAGACTTCGTTGTAGTCGATCCCTTCTATCTGACGAAAACCTTGAACGACTAAACGAGCTTTGTTCCGAATAACCACTCCACGGTCGTCTTTCTTGCATTTGAAGACCCATCGAGTGCCAATCTTCTTGTAGTTCTCAGGCTTTTCAACAAGCTTCCAAACACCCAGCTTGTGAAATTGCTGTAATTCTTCCTGCATGGCTTCAACCCAAGCACTGTCTTTCAATGCTTCCTTCCACGACTTTGGTTCTTCTTGTGACACGTAACACGCGAAGGACCAGTCATTCTGTTGACCAGATTCTCTTATAGCTGAATACAAACCAGCATTCCGGTTGTTTCTCAGCTGATTACGCGTCTGCACACCGCGATGGACATCTCCTATGATATTCTGCTGGGGATGGGTATCATGAATCCTCATTTCAGGATTATCCGGTACACGAGCATTGATACCCAAATTATTCAGATTAAGATCAACAACCAGCTCCACACCAGGAATGTGGGTAGAGGTGGATGCATTCCCTTCAGCAGTATCTATATTCTGCGTATGAGGTGTATCACCAGAGGCACCTTGAACAGGAGCAGCTGGAGCTGAAGATCCTTCAGCTGCATCATGATATTCATCATCTTCAGAAGAGTCATTATAATCAGCAGCATCTTCAAAGACCTCATTTTGAACCATATTGTTGACTGACGAAGAAGCTTGAGGGTCAACAACAATAGGTCTAACCAATGGCGAGACAGCAGCGTTGTCACTTTCCAACAACATCCGAGCCGCTGCTGATTCTTCGTCAAAGGTTGGCAGATTAAAGGAGTCAAATAGCCCATCGTAATCGAACATCCACGGATCACCCGGAGCCCTAACTGGACTCGTGTACCTTTGAACCCTAACTTCGCTCCATAGCTCAATCTTTTTGGTAGCTAGATTCCAAACACGAAAATTCGGAGTAGCATATCCAAGGAAGAAACCCTCGATAGCTCTTGCACCAAACTTTCCATCCGGCTCAATCATAGTACATGGAGCACCAAACGGTTCAAGGTAAGAAAGATCCGGTTTCCTTTTATGAAGGAGTTCGAAGCAAGTCTTGCCATGTCTCTTTACTGTAAGAACTCTGTTCAACGTGTAGCATGCAGCCGATACAGCCTCCCCCCAGAATTGAATAGGGAGTTCCGACTCTACTAACATTGTTCTTGCAGTTTCTATAATCGTCCGATTCTTCCTCTCAGCGACACCATTTTGTTGTGGAGTATAACGAGAACTGTACTCATGAAGAATGCCTTTAGAAGTACAAAACTCATCCATAACTTGATTCTTGAATTCGGTTCCATTGTCGCTTCGGATCCTTTTCACTTTCAACGTATAGAGATTTTCCAACATAGTGAGAAGGTCCTTGAGGATGCCAGGAGTTTCACTCTTGTGTGCCATAAAAGATACCCAAGAAAATCTAGAGTAGTCATCAGTAACTACTAAACAATAAGCATCACCAAACGTTGTCTTGTGCTTCATAGGTCCAAAAAGGTCCATATGAAGACGTTCGAGAGGCATGCTGACAGTGTTGATTTTCTTCAAAGGGTGAGACTTCTTTGTTTGCTTCCCCTTTTGGCACGAGACACAGATATCTTGTAGATGAAAACTTCTCACAGGCACACCATTCACAAGATTATTTTTCACCAAATGGTTCATTTTTCTCAAGTGAATGTGTCCCATTCTTCTGTGCCAAGATATAGACTCCTTTTCTGTGGCTTTTGAGACAAAGCAAGTGACTTGTGCAGATGTAGTAATTGCCTGGCTCATATCGAGAATATAAAGATCATTAACTCTCGGAGCCGATAAGAGAATCCATTCTTGTGGAATTTTGAATCCAGGTTTCAGCACATAGCAGCCAACGTCATCAAAAATCACTGAGAACTTTTTATCGCAGATTTGCGACACACTCAGAAGATTGTGATCAATTTGCTTCACATAATTGATCTTATCAAAGCACACGATACCATTGGAGATACTTCCCTCTCCAGTGATGTACCCACCTTTATCACCCGCAAAAGCAACATACCCTCCTCTAATATTTCTCACGTCGTATAGGAGCCGTAAGTCGCCAGTCATGTGCCTGGATGCTCCACTATCAACAATCCAATGACTATTAATAGTTCCTCCTAGAACATCCTGCACATGTCAATTAAACACATCAGTTGAGAATGGGGACCCAAGCCTTAGTGGTCTTGGGCCGTCCCTTGGCATCACGAAACGTGAGCTCGATCTCTTGATGATTTTTAAGAACAACTGCTCCCCCTGAATTGTCACCCGACTTAGGTAACCAAGTTTGTCTGTGCCTACCAGTTTTTGAAGATTCTGGTTTTACAGGTTGTGACACACTTGGTTCCTTTTGCACTGTTTTAACTTCAGATTTTAAAGCTTTTTCAACAGTTTTCATGTTCTTACGTCGTTGTTTAGTTTCTTGTTCTTTTACAGTTCGTTTATCATGTTTAGGTGAAACTGATCGACGTTGAGGGTGAACTGTTTCAGGTGGAGCTTTTTCAACCAATTTCTTCTTCTTTGGAGCATTTGGGCAGTTTCTGATAATGTGCCCAATTTCTCCACATTTGAAACAAGTTCTCCTTTCAACAGACTTAGGAGAACTTGATCGACTACCAGATGTTGAACCTGTAGAACCTGAGGTACTTGCTCTTTCATCACACCCGTTTGTGTGTTGGGTGTAATTGTTATCACTGTTACGTTTCAAAATCTTGACTTGTTGTACAAAATCAGTGTTTGATTTGTTTTCAAAAGTCTCAATTTTATCTGTACCTTTTGATGCTACAAATTTAACATCTTTTCCTTTCTTCATGTAACGAGCTCCTTTTGATTCAACCTTAGCCTTTGGCTTTGGAGCTAGTTGTTGTTGTTTACCCTTAGAAGCAGTAGGTTGTTGAGTGGTTGGAGATTTTTTATTACCAAACTGTTTTCTAATCTCAGCCTTAGGAATTGGATCACATTGTGTTACCACAATTCCCGGAAGTGTTTTTCCCAAAAATTTGTTTGTATTGTCTTCAAAGACTTTGTCAATCAAAGATTTATTTACATTTTTAATTGGAAAAACATGATCTGAGTAGATTTTATTATCTCCAACCAAAGTGTACAACACATTACTGCTTTTAACAGTAGACACACCTGTCTTATCAACCTTGACAGGATCAATCACTTGCTTCTTGACAGATGGAACCTCAGGAGTATCAGGATCACAAAGGATGTGATTCTCTCGTGGAATATCTACTCCTTTCATCTTGCTAAGTGATTTATCCTGATCACTTACAGCCACTTCTGATTCATCATCCGATGTCTCATAGTCCTCAATAATTGGAGGACTTTGCTTCATGGATGGTGAAGTTTCTTGTTCCTTAGAGGCTGTGTTTGAAGAATTGTCCGGTTTGAACCCAAGGCCAGTAGCAAACTCCTCAACATCAAGAGGCACACTGGGTTCATACCGAGGCATTTCTTCCTCATCAGGCATCTTGGTATAGTTGTTCATCAAGGGGGGCGGACATTTGTTATACCCTATGCCTTTCTGATTTCCCTTTAGTTGTTGAACATCGATGATGTGATCAAGCACAAATTGGGAGTTAGAATAACTATCCAATTTCTGTTTGATCGCATCATGTTCGCATTGGGCAATGGCTAATTGCTTTTTAGTTTCTTCCACAATGTTAATATATTCATTTATACTCACTTGCTTGTGGTAAACTACTTTATTAACCTCGGACACATTTTTCTTTAAAGTTTCTATTACAGATTTAAATTCTTTTTCATTCCGGGTTAAAGCCATGTTTGCCTCTTTGCATTTCGATAGTTCAATAACCAAATTCTGGTTATGACTATGAAGCTTTTCTGATTCAAGCTTCATCTCAGCACATGAGCTACAAATACTAGGGGCAGGAGGTTCAGAATTTACCTGACTAGTAGAGGCTGAACCATTTGCCATAAAGGCAGTTTGAAAAGAAAAAGCTCCATCTTCAGAAAATAGCTTTTCCATTTCCGTTGATGTAGCAGCAGCCTTCCTAATCAGAATTGATTTCTGACATTTAAGCTCATCAGCTTCATTCAGAAGATCCTGAATATCTTCACTTTTTTCCTCCTTCTCATCAGGCTCTGAGTGATTATCCCCAGAAACAGAGCCTTCTTCATCCGAACTTCTAGAATAACCAGAACTGTCATCGCTTCCAGAAGATTCTTCTTTATGAACATGCTCAATGACCTTAGCATATAATGCAGTTCCACTTCCCTGATCACCTTCACCAAACTGCACTGACCAGTCACAACCTTCATCAGCTTGAACAGCCAAAGCCCGATTGTGATTTGCAGTTCCAGGCTGTCCCTGATTGTTATTCACTGCCACCATCCTCCGTTCACGGTTTTCTTGTTGGGCATTCACATTAGTCTGGTTTCTGAATGGGTTGTGATTGCCGTGTTTTGTTGGTCGAGTGCACTCACGTTTAAAGTGCCCTTTCTCGCCACAATTAAAGCACGTGACGGCATTAATATCAAACCCATACTTCGTGTTTTTCTTTCCTTCCAACGAAGTTCTTCCAGTTCGTGCCATGAAATCTTTTGCCCTTCTAACCGCACTAGCAAAAGCCCATTTAATATCCATCAACTCCATTTCTTCCTTGTCGATCTGATCATAATCTTCATTGGTCATGTTGATGTTTCCAAGCTGACCTGCTACCAAACCACAGTATGCACTGACCATGGTGTTGATAATCTCCATATGTTCCTTAGCAACTTCAATGCTAAGGTGTGAAAGATTTGAGTTGTCGACTCGGATTGTGTGATGACTTTGGGGTTGAGGTTGAGGATTGCTTGTATAGTGAGCTTGCTGTTGTTGTTGTTGAGGTTGTGGTTGTGGCTGTGTTGGAACAGGAATGTAAGACCTCGGATCGAATTGAGGTTGTGGTGGAGCAGCTGTTGATTGAGGAAATGGAAAGGAACTTGAACTTGTATTGGACACAAATGCAGTCTGCAGCTTAGGTTGCTGTTGCTGAGCTGCAGCGGATCTTGCCAAAGCATCGAATCCTGGAAGATACATTTCTGTATTCTGAGGAGCTGGAGCACGCCTTGCTTTCCTAATTTCTTCATCATTTTTATGTTCCAGCTTTTGAATGAACTCATAGATGTTGACTTGATCTAGAGTTCCAGTATGCTTCAACAGTTCAATGAAAGAACTCCACTTTGGAGGTAAGGCGTCAGCAAATCTACTCACCATGTCTTGTTGAGTAGAGACAACTCCATAAGCACACATCTCACTAATCAAATGATAGAAACGTGTGATCATATCATTCAGAGTCTCGTTTTCCAAAAACTGAAAGGATTCAAACTCTTTCTTCAACAAATCATGCCTAGATTTTCGAGCAGCTGCATTGCCTTCTCCTCTAGCAACTAAGGCATCCCACAATGCTTTCGTGCTCTTGCAATATGAGAACTGATGGTAGATGTCTTTGTTGAGTGCTTGAGTAAGTGTGGCAAAGGCCTTTTTCTCCAATTCATAAGCCTTCTTGTCATTTTCAAGCATATTGGCATAACCCTCTGAAGTTGACGCAGCAGTTTCAAGATTAGTATTGAACGCATTGATGAAACACGTCCAAAGATCAGTGCTTTGCCCTTGAACATATGTGTGAAAACGGTTTTTCCATGATGGAAAATCGTTCATATGGTTCAACTTAGGTGGACGATTGTTGCTGCCAGTTTCACTCTCACTAATCAGAAGGTTCTGAAGACTTTGACTTTGATTGGATACCAAAGCCCATTGACTTGGACTGATTGATGGCTGTGGAATCATACTCTTTGCCCAATCTGCAGCAGTGACTAGCTCTTGATTGGATCGTGAGTCCAAACTCCAATCCCACGGACTAGTACAACTCATTTTGATCAAATATAAGTACCAAACCTACACACCACAAACTGTTAAGTGCAAAAACAAATATGAATCGAAAGATGCAACCTGTTCGAAAGATCAATACTTGTTCGAATGATCAACAAGGTTCGAAAGATCCTTGTTGAGTTTCGAACAAAGACTTCGAAGGATTGACTTCGAAAGATTGACTATACGAAGGATCCTTATCTTTCGAAAGATGATTTCGAAAGATTCTCCTTATGTTTCGAACACAGGTCTCGAAAGATGACACTTGTTCGAAGAATCAACAGTGTTCGAAGGATCACTGTTGATGGCTCGAACAATAACCTCGAAAGATAACCTTGAAAGATTCACCCAACACGAAGGATCCTTATCTTTCGTAATGAACAGTAACTCGAAGGATGTATCTATCGAAAAGATTCCTTGACTCGAAGGATAACACACTGACTTCGAAAGATGTTCGAAGGATGGTTATCTTTCGAATCTCCTTAATCGAAGGATGATCCTTCGAGCTCGAAAGTTATCTTTCTACGGTCTGACACACTGACAAAAGTACGACAGGTTGGTGAAAAGTTGATGTGGTTGGTGAGCCAACTTTCGGCAGAAAGGTATGTGCAGACACGACTTTTCACCAACTTTTTGACTTTCAAAAAGTTTTCCCAAAATGGCAACCTTATCAACAAGATCTGGTCACCGGAAACACACCGGAGATATGGCCGGAAAAATCAAAGTCACTTAAAAACAAGTTTTCAAGTTACCCAACCCAACCTTGAACACTCCCGAAGGTTTAGAAACCGTTTTTCAGTTAAAACAAGCAAGAAAACCACCAAAAACGGGTGCTAAACCAAGTGTTCAAACACACCAAGAACTCGAACAACCCGGTTTTAAACAAGGTAAAGAGCCAAGCTCTGATACCACTTGTAGGTCCCTTTTCTCGGAGGATCGAGAACAAACCTAAACCTTGTTATACAAACTCACTAGCAAGTGCGGAATCCAAGCTAGCAAGCAAACCGGGATGATGCAAGAACAAACACAAGAACACACAAGATTCAACGATTAACACCACTTGTATTAATACGTAGAAAGTTTCCGGTTACAAGCACAATGTTTACAATCAGTTTGCAAACTCTCAAAGTGTGTGTGTGTGCGTTTTCAGCAGAGTATCCTCTCTATCTCTCGGATATGCTCTCTCTTGGTGTCTTACTTGTGTCTCACATTTCTGAAATACAACACACTACACTGCATGGGTATATATATACCCAGCCCATAATGTCTGGTCGAAAGATCCGATAGATGGTCCGAAGGATCATCTATCGAGTACATTTCATTCGAAGGATGAGCAGGGACCTCGAAAGATCACCTTTCGAGGTCTAAGCATTCGAAGCATATCTTTCGAGCACCTCGAAGGATCAACAGTATCCTTCGAGGCTATCCTTCGACAGAGAACATCATTCAATATTTACCAACTGTTTGGCCAAGTCAAACTAGGAGGATAGTTGACTTGGTCAAACTTACAAGACTAACTTGGACATCGTTTATATACAGACCGAATACAGACAAAGTACAGACACAAGTGCACCAACAGATACCATCCAGGCAAGGCCAACGTAGTCGCAGATGCCTTGAGCAGGAAAGAAAGAGTGAAACCAATAAGAATCAATGCCAAGAGCATTGAAATCAAGAACAGTCTGAATGAACGATTGTTAGCTGCACAGAAATAAGCTGTGTTGGAAGCCAACTATCCAAACGAAAAGCTAGTGGTAACTGAAGAGCAGTTATCTTATGGCAAAGACGGAATTCTGAGATTGAATGGAAGGATATGGGTTCCTGTTTATGGAGGTCTTCGTAACGTTATCCTGCAAGAAGCCCACAGTTCCCGATATTCCGTTCATCCTGGTGCTGATAAAATGTACCAGGACTTGAAGGCAAACTTTTGGTGGATAGGCTTGAAAAAGTCTATAGCCACCTATGTAGCAAAATGCTTGACTTGTGCGCAAGTAAAGGCTGAACATCAAAAACCGTCAGGCTTGCTACAACAGCCTGAACTTCCCGAGTGGAAATGGGAAATGGTGACGATGGATTTCATCACCAAGTTACCAAAGACAAAGAAGGGAAACGATACAATATGGGTAATAGTTGATAGACTGACCAAGTCAGCACATTTCCTACCCATAAAGGAGACTCATAGCTCCGATATATTAGCCCAGTTGTTTGTAGACAAGATTGTAGCCCTTCATGGCGTGCCTGTGTCTATCATCTCTGATAGAGATACCAGATACACGTCACACTTTTGGAAGAGCTTCCAGCAATCTTTGGGTACACATTTGAATTTCAGTACGGCTTACCACCCTCAGACAGATGGACAGTGTGAGCGTACAATCCAAACGTTGGAAGACATGCTTCGTGCATGTGCGATTGACTTAGGTGGCAGTTGGGATAACCATCTACCGTTAGTCGAATTCTCTTATAACAACAGTTACCATACGAGCATTAAGGCTGCACCTTTTGAAGCTCTATATGGTAGAAAATGTAGAACGCCCGTTCGTTGGGCAGAAGTTGGAGATGTCCAAATGACAGGACCTGATATAATATTCGAAACAGCGGACAAGATTGTCCAAATTCGCGATCGATTGAAAGCTGCCCGAGATAGGCAGAAGAGCTACGCAGATTTGAAGCGTAAGCCTTTCAATTTCGAAGTAGGCGACAAAGTATTGCTTAAGGTATCACCCTGGAAAGGGGTGATGCGATTCGGTAAGAAAGGCAAGTTGAGCCCGAGATATATTGGACCCTTCGAGGTAATCGAACGTGTCGGATCGGTTCCCTACAAGTTAAACTTACCGGAAGAGCTCAGTGGTATCCACAATGTGTTCCACATCTGTAACTTAAAGAAGTGTTTCGCTGATGAATCACTGGTTATACCGCATACAGATGTACACATCGACGAGAGCTTAAAGTTCGTTGAAAAACCTGTGTCGATCGAGGATCGACAGGTTAAGAAACTTCGCAGGAAGTATATACCGATTGTGAAGGTGAAATGGGATGCCCGTAGAGGTCCCGAGTACACGTGGGAGGTAGAGTCCACGATGAAGGAGAAGTACCCTCATCTATTCCAATAAATCTCGAGGTCAAGATTTCTTTTAAGGGGGTGAGGATGTAACACCTCGAAATTTTTGCGTCCAATGATGTATTGACACGTGTCATAAGTTTACACGCGGTATTAAATACTAATTAAAGGACTAAAGTTGACAAATATTGAAAGTATGCAAATTCGAGGGTTAAAAATGTCAACAAGGGATAAATATACTGTACATTAACCCTAAATGATGCTAGTACCTTCAAACGAATGAATCATGGATCGTACGGAACGAATTGTGAAAGAAAGTGAGGAATTACAAACTACAGGGCCAAATGTGTCAACATGTTTAAGTTATACCTCTGAGTGACCTTTGGGCATACCCAAGGCTTTGTAATGGTAAATTATACTCACTAGAATGCGCGATAAAAATTTCGCGAAGTTCCGATTCAGAACGAGAAAGTTATGATCGAATTCGTTAAAAAGGGTTAAAAGCGTCAAACATTGAAAGATAAGACTTTTCGGGTAATAATAAATTAACCAAGGGTTAATAAGCGGGGTAAAAGTTCCGGGGCCCTTATTCGTAAATAAACGAGGCCTAAAACGCAAAGTTACCCCTTCGAAACCGAAAGGCCAGGGTAATAATGGCAAAAGATTTGAAAATCTTGAATTACAGGCCTCAGGCGGGCCGCGTCGAAGAAGCCAAGAAGCTTACGCGGGCCGCGCGGGCAGTGCAGATCCGGTTCCTGACATTAGGATTCAGGCGACCCGCGTAAGGGTAGCCTGATCCTTAACGCGGGCCGCGTCAGACCGCCAGATGCAGAATACGGGGACAGGAGCACTGTTTGCTATTCTAACCGACTTATATGGCAATTATGGCAGCATGGGCGCCCCCTAAACGTCCCCTAGCACTCAGGGACAGTTGTTGAACATCCATGATCAATTATAGGCCTTGTTGTCATGATCTAATGCACCAATTTTCACTATAAAAGGCCATAAGTGGTGCACATAGTAACCACACCTTCATTCTTCACTCCTGGAGATTTCTGGAGCACAACAATCCTCTCTAAGCATCTCTGGTCGTGTACCACACTTCTGTAAGTATGCCTAACCCTTTATGGTTTAGTTTTCCCTTAGTTATTGCTTAAAAGTCAATTCGTCGTAATTAACGATTGACTTTACAATAAATCACAAATGGTCCAGTGGTATGTCGAATCAAAGGTAGTTATATGTTGGTAATCATGTGGGCTTTAAACCCCTAAAAGGGCACCCTCTGATTCCCACTCTAACTAGTCCGAATGTCGAGTCAAACTTGCTTAGAAAAAGTCAACAGAATGCTATTTTGCGATTTTATGCATAATCAGTAATGTAGATAGCGTGAAACCTGTTTTAACACTCATATAACATGATAATAAGTATATTAACTAGTATAAGCTTGTTTGATCCGACCATTTAATATTTTGACCCGGTTCGGAACCGAAAGTCGCAAAGCTTTGACTTTTGCTTTGACTTCAGTTCTGACCCGTTATGGTATGTATTAGATATGCCTTTGGACTCTCTTAGGACCAGGTTACATGATGGTATAACCCTCTGTGACCGGTTCGTGGGTTGTCCGAGTCTTTAGCACATTTCCGTTAAAAGCTTAAAAGTTGACCGTAACGCCCTTTTTGCTTTAAAATAAGAATTTTGGACATGTGAAAGGACAATAACCTTAGTTGCTGATTTCTAAGCATGTCCCTAAAATTTCACGTCAATCCGAGGTCTAGAATGGGAGTTATGCTAAATAGCGCAATTACGGAAAATTTAGTAATTAAATGGCGCAATTAGCATAACGCCTATCTAAACCCAGATTTCGACACCAAACCTTTTACACACTGATATAAAATAATATTTTGGGATTTTTAAAGATTTTTAATTATTTTTGACTTGCTCATAACCTGCGGTTATGGCATCGGTTCGGTAAATACCGAATATACCCTTTTTTGACATAACTTGAGTTCTACAAGGTGTTTTGACCCGATTCCAGTTGCTACTGATTTTGAATAATAAATAGAATATTTTGGACTTTATAAACTGTTTGAAAAACTCATATTTCCTGTAGAACTCAGAAACCTCTTTCATAATCTTTAAAATGACCGAAATACCCCTACGGGGCATTTATTGAATTTAAACTCATTACGGGCATTATGGAAGGTATCCTACTGATACCACAACCTCTTTAGAGCATATTAACTTAGGAAACCTGTGTAGGACTCTCGCGGTTACCCGTTACACCTTTTTGCGTGCACGGTTCGGTTTATGTAACTAGTTTACATAAACTAACTGAAACGGGTCAAACCTTATCGTTTTCACTTCAAAATCCAGAGTGTGGTTGTTATACCCATATAAAACAAGTCTTCAAACTTGTTGGGTCCAAACCACATTGCATTCCCGGTTTTCGCCTTTCACGCGACTAAACCGTATATATCCTTTGAAACTGACCGGTCTAAGCTAAGGCTAAATTAAAGACCCGTTAGGATTCTAATAGGTTGTTTAAACCTTCGTTCCAGAATAGGAGACCAGTAAAAGAAACTTGCATTTGTTTATTAAGGATATTACTTGCTCAGGTAAATACTTTTAACTTATTTTTCCATTATACGGGCTTGGGTTACGGTATTTAAAATACCGCTTGGTCGGGCAACTGACCCCAACTCATTAGTAGTCGGGTGATTTCAATGTGACCCGTTTAAAAATTGGTTTTGTTGGCTTTACGCCTTTGGGAGTTTAATGACCATGTCCCGGATATCCTTGGCATCATTTTACGAAATGGCCACGACCCCGACACGCGGGTGTAGGCGTACACCCGACAATGTGTCTATATTAATTAAAGGTATAACCGTTGGTTTTCCCGCCACGGCTTTATGCTTTGTGGCGTGTCTATTAACCTTAAACCCGGCATGACCCGGGCGACCGAACGCATAGTGAACATGTAATTCTTTTACAAGATTTAATTATAAATTATCCCAAGTTATAAAGAGTTTGTGCCTTGTGCATTCAAATCAATTTTATTAAACATTTTACAAAAGTGTCGGTTGAATGTATTTACCAGTGTAAACTGACGTATTTTCCCCAAAAAGATTAATGCAGGTTCTACTCGTAATAGGCTAGCCACTCCTTAGCATCGTTAGAGTCTCGCAAGCTTTGGATGCCAATATTTGTTGAACAATTATTTTCTATCTTATTTTTGATCCCTTGTGGATTTGTTTCGACTACTCGTGATACTTGGATATTACAATCAGTGGTTGAAATAATATTTATCTTTATGCTTCCGCTGTGCATTTATATATTGTGTGGTTTGACTATATTGTTGCCAACTACGTCACGGTAATCCCCCACCGGGCCCACCGGTGATACACGTGGAAATCAGGGTGTGACAGGTTGGTATCAGAGCCAACGTTGAGTGAATTAAACACTATCCTTATATGTTTAATCTCAATGACACAATTGCACATACTTGAGTCTAGACAAGAACATAGGACAAATTCGAGTTGTTATTCCAGTTTGTCTTTTATCGTTTATTGTGATTTAAAGATTTGTTAAGCAGGAATTATGCCACCAGCAATTAAAAGAGGAGGAAGAGGCAAAGGGCCGATCACTACTCATAATGATCACGAGGCCGGACCTTCGAACATGCGAGCTCCTTCCAGCACGAGGAGCGAAGAACCTCAGAGGCGTAGAAGAAACCTCTTTGAGCCAGCAAGACGGTCTACCTCACACAGTTCGACACCTTCATACCGTCACTCTTTTGGACCAGATTCGGAAAACAATCCCAGTAACCCTCAACCTTCGTTTATACCTCTCCAGCGATCTGCTTCGCACCGTTCCTATGGCGATCCTACTCCTTTCTTTCAAGACCGATTTAACCCGGCTGATTATGTCCAAGAACTAATAGGTTATAACCCTTTAGGACCTGAAGACCATTTCTCCGAAGATAATGCGGTAGATATGGATGAAGACACGGATCCCATAGAACCTGCAAGAGGTACTCCCAACCACCCTATCGAGATCTCTGATGGGTCATCCTTTCATGGAACACCCTATCAAGGTCCCGACAGCTACCAAGCGAGGTTTAACCAGTGTGATTGGTACTTCACACCTTCTCACCACTTCTCGCCTCATGAGCAGCAGCAGCAGCAACAGGATCCTTCCGAGGATTCGCGCTTCGTGGCAGTTACGCCACCGCCTCCACCGCCACCAGTTCAACAAGCACCTCCTGATCCGCCAAGGCGTAGGAGATCAGGCGCGCGGATGTCTACCCGAGGAGGGGAATTCCACTTTAGCACCCCTCGCCACTCGAGTGCAAGTCACTTTCTGCCAGTACCTGAAGAACCACAGTTAGGGGAACCTTCTGGTCACCCTGCAGAGGTGAATTCTGCACCAGTTGCACCATCTCCGCCACCATTCGGCTATGACAATCCGAAACCAGCGTACGCCGGTTCCACCGCGTACAACCCGTTTGAGCAGCCGACTCACACGCACTACAACTATAATTATGATGTCGGCCCATACGTGGTAGCGGCCAATTACAATGCCCTCCATCCCGACAGACCTTATGGAAACCTTTGGGGACTAGATTACTCAGCTCATGGGTATCCAGCACCTCCTAGACCTCCGGTTCAGCAGCCGTCGCAGCAGCCACGTTTCTCTCCACCGGAGCAAGAAGAAATCCTCCACCGTCTAAACCGAGTGGAACGAGACTTTGAGCAAGAACGTAAAAGTAATCGTGGATTCCTTAAAGGCATAGCAAACCTACTAAAAGGGAGGAAGAAACGAGATCATTAGTCTCTTTATGTACTACAGTATTTACTATTACAATCAAGTCCCTGCGAGGACATTTGTTTTGAGTATTTTAGTCCCTGCATGGACATTTATCGTGTTTAGTCCCTGCCTGGACAATTGCCTTTCAGTCCCTGTGTGGACTTCTCTTTTTGTCCCTGTGCGGACACCTATCCTTGGATTTTGGTCCCTGCGTGGACTTGTTTTTTCTGTAAACCTCTGCGTAGGTATTTGTCTATTAAAAAGTCCCGTTTAGGGCAGTGTGTAAGCATTATTATGATTAATGGAATGTTAAGTTTATAAATTTTATTTTTGTCATTTTAATACATTATTATATGAAATAAGTCAAAAATCATTCCTTTTAAATTAATCTGCCTACTAAATAAAGAATCTTAATGGTAAAACCTAGCCTAGTGTCATTATAAGACCCGGCTAAGATGGTAAGACCCGATTAAAAGGTTCAGATTCCTGTTAACCTCTGTGAACACGTTAACGTTCTTGGCAGACGTGATTCGTTAAATCACACGCGTCATTCTTATAAGAATCTTGCAAAGGATTCCAAAACCCAAATTAAAGATTTGTAAATCAAGGGTTAAGTCGTCAATAAAGATGACCAATTATCAAACATCCATTAGTGATGAAGTGCCTATGAGCCATACTTATTGTCATATAAGACAAAAGGCAGTTGTAGTCTATGACTCCCTGTCAGAAAAGGTAAAAGAACTACGGTTCAAACCTTCATGCCTTGATTCTCTATAATCCCGGCTTATAAAAACGTCCTTGTGACTAGGCTTATGTGCCACTAACAATATTATTTGTAATTAGGATAAGTTATATTCAAATCCTAAATAAAAGTGAGTAACAAATTAACCAGATATGGTCTATGTTCACCATGGTTAATGAATTGTCATAAAAGACAATTCCATAATAAACTCCTAAATAAAACTTTGTCATTATCTTCTGTAGCAGATTCAAGTTTGCAATGGCTGACCCAAATGAAGTTAATAGTCATTCGAAGGAGGATGACAATGATAACGCCCAAATTCATATAACGGGCGCGGAATTGAAAGCTCTAGTAGACGGCGCTGTTAAGGCAGCCTTGGATCGGCAGTACGAGGAGTACACCGAGTCTCGAAGCAGAACCTTATCTACACCTCACTCAAAACCAAAAACCCACTCTAAATCTCACAGCAAACCACCCTCAACTCCGTCTAAGCCTAAGAAGGGCGACGATAGGCACTCATCCAATGAGAATAGCGTCCACCCTAAGAAGAAAGTGGTCGACGATGCACCTCGCGCCAGGGGTTGCACGTATAAGTACTTCGTTTCCTGCAAACCCCGAGACTTTACGGGGGAGAAGGGGGTTGTGGATTGTATGACCTGGTTAGACGAGATGGACACTGTTGTGGACATCAGTGGTTGTGCTGAGAGAGACGTGGTGAAGTTTGTTTCACAGTCGTTCAAGGGTGAAGCCCTAGCGTGGTGGAGATCTCTGGTTCAAGCCTCTGGGAAGGTTGTTTTGTATAGTATGACATGGGAGGAATTTATTGCTCTCATCAAAGAAAACTACTGCCCTCAGCACGAGGTTGAGAAGATAGAGTCTGACTTCTTATCGTTGGTCATGAAGAACCTGGATTGCCAGGCATATCTCATGACTTTCAACACTTTGTCGAGATTGGTTCCGTATCTTGTTACACTGGAACCCAAACGGATCGCACGCTTCATTGGGGGTTTGGCCCCAGAGATAAAAGCTAGCATGAAGGCTTCTAGGCCTGCTACCTTCAGATCCGTGGCAGATATATCTCTGTCTCTCACGCTGGATGCAGTGAGACAGAGATCATTGAGAAACGCTGATAACGAGAAGAGGAAGCGTGAAGATGATGATTCACGAAGATCCAGCAAGAAGCATCGGGGCAATCGTGACCACAAGAGGGGGTCAGAGAACAAGAAAAATGACCGACAATCGGGCGATAAGCCCTTGTGCAAGGTTTGTCAAAAGCACCATTTCGGAAGGTGCAGGTTTGAAAAGAAATCCCAGCCGAAGGCGTGTGGGATATGCAAGTCCTCTGAGCATAGGACTCTTGAGTGCAAGAAACTCAAGGATGCAACTTGCTATAGTTGCAACGAGAAAGGGCACATCAAGACTAACTGCCCGAAGATAGTGAAGAAGGCTGAAGATGGGAAAAAGACCAATGCGAGGGTCTTTCAGATGGATGTTAAAGAGGCTATCCAGAATGACAATGTCATAACTGGTACGTTTCATATCAATGATGTATTCGCAAGAGTATTGTTTGATTCTGGAGCAGATAAATCCTTTGTGGATGATAAGTTCTGCGAGTTGTTAAAATTGCCTGTTAAAACCTTGAATGTAAAATACGAAGTAGAACTAGCTGATGGGACTATGGGAACAGTCTCAACTGTTTTAGATGGATGTGTTATATCCATTAGGAATCACTCATTTCCTTTATCCCTATTACCCTTTAAACTAGCTGGTTTCGACGTAGTGTTGGGTATGGATTGGTTATCGCATAACCAAGCCCAAATCGTGTGCAACCAGAAACAAGTGGTAATCAAGACTCCGTCTGGAGAACCACTTACCATCCAGGGAGATACTCGACATGGATTACCTGCACATGTATCTATGCTAAAGGCATCCAGATGTTTGAAGAAAGGATGTGTCATCTATATGGCACAGGTGACTATCGGGGAGGAGAAACCCAGAATTGAAGACATCCCAGTCATCTCTGACTATCCTGAAGTGTTCCCAAAAGAACTGCCTGGTTTGCCACCAAATAGGTAAGTGGAATTCAGTATCGACATCATTCTGGGAGCCGCGCCTATTGCGAGAGCACCTTATAGATTGGCACCCACGGAAATGAAAGAATTGAGGACGCAGCTAGATAGTCTGCTAGCCAAGGGTTTTGTTAGACCAAGTTCATCTCCTTGGGGAGCACCAATCCTGTTCGTCAAGAAGAAAGATGGTTCGATGCGCCTATGCATCGATTACCGTGAGCTGAATAAAGTTACAATCAAGAATAGGTATCCTTTGCCTAGGATCGACGATTTATTCGATCAGTTGCAAGGAGCAAGCTATTTCTCCAAGATTGACCTACGGTCATGCTACCATCAATTGAAGGTCAAGGACGAAGACGTGCATAAAACTGCATTTAGGACTCGTTATGGTCATTTCGAGTTCCTAGTGATGCCTTTCGGGCTCACTAATGCGCCTGCCGCATTCATGGATCTCATGAATCGCGTTTGCAAGCCTTATTTGGATAAATTTGTCATTGTCTTCATCGATGACATCCTCATCTATTCAAAAAGTCAAGCTGACCACGAGAAACATCTTCGATGTATTCTCGAACTGCTTCATCAAGAAAAGCTTTATGCCAAATTCTCTAAATGTGAATTTTGGCTACGGGAAGTCCAATTCCTTGGACATGTAGTCAACGAGCGTGGTATTCAGGTGGATCTCGCTAAAGTTGAAGCCGTCATGAATTGGCAGGAGCCGAAGACACCTACGGAGATTCGCAGTTTCCTAGGTCTAGCAGGATACTACAGACGCTTCATCGAAAATTTTTCAAGAATTGCTGCACCCCTAACTTCCTTGACTAGGAAGAATATAAAGTTCAATTGGGGCCCTAAGCAGCAAGAAGCTTTTGATATCCTCAAACAAAAGCTGAGCAATGCTCCAGTGTTGACATTGCCAGACGGAATGGAAGAATTTGTCGTATATTGTGATGCATCGCACACCGGTATGGGTTGTGTGCTTATGCAGAGGGGCAAGGTGATTGCCTATGCTTCGCGACAATTGAAAGTGCATGAAAAGAACTACACCACCCATGACTTGGAGTTGGGTGCCGTTGTATTTGCACTAAAGCTCTGGAGACATTACTTGTATGGCATAAAATTTGTGATCTATTCTGATCACAAAAGCCTCCAACACCTGTTCAATCAGAAAGATTTGAATATGAGGCAGCGACGTTGGATGGAAACTCTGAACGACTATGACTGTGAAATAAGATACCATCCAGGCAAGGCCAACGTAGTCGCAGATGCCTTGAGCAGGAAAGAAAGAGTGAAACCAATAAGAATCAATGCCAAGAGCATTGAAATCAAGAACAGTGTGAATGAACGATTGTTAGCTGCACAGAAATAAGCTGTGTTGGAAGCCAACTATCCAAACGAAAAGCTAGGGGTAACTGAAGAGCAGTTATCTTATGGCAAAGACGGAATTCTGAGATTGAATGGAAGGATATGGGTTCCTGTTTATGGAGGTCTTCGTAACGTTATCCTGCAAGAAGCCCACAGTTCCCGATATTCCGTTCATCCTGGTGCTGATAAAATGTACCAGGACTTGAAGGCAAACTTTTGGTGGATAGGCTTGAAAAAGTCTATAGCCACCTATGTAGCAAAATGCTTGACTTGTGCGCAAGTAAAGGCTGAACATCAAAAACCGTCAGGCTTGCTACAACAGCCTGAACTTCCCGAGTGGAAATGGGAAATGGTGACGATGGATTTCATCACCAAGTTACCAAAGACAAAGATGGGAAACGATACAATATGGGTAATAGTTGCTACTGATTTTAAATAATAAATAGAATATTTTGGACTTTATAAACTGTTTGGAAAACTCAGATTTCCTGTAGAACTCAAAAACCTCTTTCATAATCTTTAAAATGACCGAAATACCCCTACGGGGCATTTATTGAATTTAAACTCATTACGGGCATTATGGAAGGTATCCTACTGATACCACAACCTCTTTAGAGCATATTAACTTAGGAAACCTGTGTAGGACTCTCGCGGTTACCCGTTACACCTTTTTGCGCGCACGGTTCGGTTTATGTAACTAGTTTACATAAACTAACCGAAACGGGTCAAACCTTATTATTTTCACTTCAAAATCCAGAGTGTGGTTGTTATACCCATATAAAACAAGTCTTCAAACTTGTTGGGTCCAAACCACATTCCATTCCTGGTTTTCGCCTTTCACGCGACTAAACCGTATATATCCTTTGAAACTGACCGGTCTAAGCTAAGGCTAAATTAAAGACCCGTTAGGATTCTAATAGGTTGTTTAAACCTTCGTTCCAGAATAGGAGACCAGTAAAAGAAACTTGCATTTGTTTATTAAGGATATTACTTGCTCAGGTAAATACTTTTAACTCATTTTTCCGTTATACGGGCTTGGGTTGCGGTATTTAAAAAATACCGCTTGGTCGGGCAATTGACCCCAACTCATTAGTAGTCGGGTGATTTAAATTGACCCGTTTAAAAGTTGATTTTGTTGGCTTTACGCCTTTGGGAGTTTAATGACCATGTCCCGGATATCCTTGGCATCATTTTACGAAATGGCCACGACCCCGACACGCGGGTGTAGGCGTACACCCGGCAATGTGTCTATATTAAATAAAGGTATAGCCGTTGGTTTTCCCACCATGGCTTTATGCTTTGTGGCGTGTCTATTAACCTTAAACCCGGCACGACCCGGGCAATCGAACGCATAGTGAACATGTAATTCTTTTACAAGATTTAATTATAAATTATCCCAAGTTATAAAGAGTTTGTGCCTTGTGCATTCAAGTCAATTTTATTAAACATTTTACAAAAGTGTCGGTTGAATGTATTTACCAGTGTAAACTGACGTATTTTCCCCAAAAAGATTAATGCAGGTTCTACTCGTAATAGGCTGGCCACTCCTTAGCATCGTTAGAGTCTCGCAAGCTTTGGATGCCAATATCTGTTGAACAATTATTTTCTATCTTATTTTTTATCCCCTGTGGATTTGTTTTGACTACTCGTGATAATTGGATATTACAATCAGTGGTTGAAATAATATTTATCTTTATGCTTCCGTTGTGCATTTATATATTGTGTGGTTTGACTATATTGTTGCCAACTACGTCACGGTAATCCCTCACCGGGCCCACCGGTGATACACGTGGAAATCAGGGTGTGACACAATCAAAACCCTAGAATCTCTTACCTAGATCGAAGAACCCTGAATTCCAATCCATTGTCGTCGTTCTGACCATTTCCTTTAGCATGCTCATTGTATCCAAGAATATCTTACCCAAGGTTATTTCGATCAAACCCTAAAATGTCTTCCCCCAATTATGCGCTTGAACGAGGAGTAGGCATATTGAAAAAAAATCAAAAACTTAATTCGTTAGGATCTAGATCTGATTGATACAAAAAGAAGATGAATTACTTGATTCAGTTTCTTCGTGGTGGTAATTCAAAGGGAGGCGTCTAGGGTTTCTCTAGAGAGAGAATGCGAATGAGGGAGGCAGCGATTGAAGTTGGATGTGAAGTCGGGTTATAACGTTTATATAGTTTCATCTTTTTTACCCGTTTTTCCTAAACAAGTCCATATTGTTAAACGGGTCCCTAAAAGAACCATTGTGGAGGCTAGAAAAGTGTCATGTGCCAATGTAGCCTAAAAAATGTTGTGTGTGAAATGGAGGCTAGAAAAATTCCATGTGGCAACCTAGGTATGTTCTTTATTAGGATGTATAGATTAGTGTAGAGGCTCTTGCCTAGAAAAGATCAAGGTTCAAATCCTAACATAGATGTAATTTAGGTAGTGTTCGTTTCATGGATTGTAATGGAATGGGAATGGGAATTTGCACAGAAACAGAAATTTGATTTGTAATCTAGGTGTGTATGTTTTTTGCAAAATGGAATGAAATTTGGTTGAAATTGGAATATGGATTCCCTTTCTTATGTTGTTGTTCAATTCCAATTTATTTTCTTGTTAAAACCAACAAAATAAGGAGTGATATCAACACTCCAATTCTATCGAGATTCCATTCCATTCTGTGAAACGAACACTACCTTAGTATTTATTAACGTAGTTTAGGAGTAGGAGTAATGTAACTTTGTTATTAAAAAAAACTTATTAGTGTAAAAAACAGAAGTGAGATTTGACAATTTTATGGAGCTTAAACTTGAGCTAAGATAACTTTGAGCTTTACATATGAAGCTCGATCTCAACTTATTTTCGGTATCTACATCCATAAGCCTAAAACTTGACCTTAACTCGCTTAGGGTTATAATTCTGAAGCTAGAACTAGAATTCTAAGCTAGTTTTCTAGTGTAATTTGGCTTGTTTATTAGTTATTAATTATGCAATTATATATATATATACACACACACGCATATACTTATTTTTGGTATTTAAAATTTGTTTTATCAATACGTAGGTATGTATAGCATAAGGGGGTAGGGGTGCTTCACTTTCCATCACTCACCACACCCAATCATTGTCCGCCACGTAATTGAGCTTGATTTCATCACTAGTGATGGATTTTAGTAGGGGTGCCCATCACTCACCACATGTGAATGAGAGAAGGAAGCAGGAGTGAAGCAGAAGAAATCTTCAACCCGCTGTGGCTACCACGAGTTATGGGGTTCACGCGTTTTGGGTAATGGTGTCGGCGGTATTGATGTGTACAAAATGCAACATATAAATTACATCAATTGTGGCATAAAACTAACCCTTTTTTAGTACTAATGTTGGATAAAGTATGTTTTTGTCTTCCTTTTGTATTTTCAGGATTAAATGAGCTCAAATAAACAAAAGAAGAAAAAAGACAGCTAAATCTAACATAAATACAAGAAAAGGAACAAACGTGGCATGCCCAACCTCCCCGACAGCATCTTCCCAAGCAAAACAAGAAAACATAAGGCTGAACACGCCCCGTGCTCAATGAGCACGGGGGCGTGCCCAAGTGTCAGCAGAAAAGACAAAGTTGTAGAAGCTTCTATCGCCCACCACGGGGTCGTGCTCAGCGGACACGGGGCCGTGGTCAACTCTAAGATTCGCAGGATCTAGGGAAATCTTGATAGTACAGATACGCTTCTGCACACGGGGTCGTGCTCAGCGGACACGGGGGCGTGGTCAACCAATGCAGACAAACTGCAATTAATGAAGAAAGAGAAGGAGGATGGACACGGGGCCGTGCCCAAAGGACACGGGGCTATGCCCGAGCTGCTGTTTAGGCTATAAATAGGGGTGCTTGGCTCATTTGCAAACCATCCCTTGGCACACCACATCTCTCACACTTCACCCACCACCCACCACCATCACAACACCATCATTCACCACCATCATCCATTGTCCATCATAGAGTGTGTGAGTCGTCTCGGGATCCAAGATTGATCGTAAGAGTTCTTGACAATCAAAGGCCATGTTTGCCTAAGTCTCTTACATCACTTGGTGAAGACAAGTGTTTAGTGTAATACTTTTTATTTTTAATCTTTTCGCACTTTTTATTTGGTAATGTATTAATGACTTTAATAACTAGTTTCTTATGTTGAAGGTGATTCTTCCTTATCGTTTGTCCGTGGTGTCTTGGCATTATTTTACTGTCTATATAAAATGAAAGATTTTCACCATTCATATCTCCACGGTCTATATGGAGATATGTTGGCTACCTGGTCGGGGGTTAAGGGAACGGTTTGGTAAGAGTCTTGCCATTGTTCAGTGTATAGATCCTGCAAAGGACCTGGGTCAAATTTAGTAGGACCTCCTTCAATACCCACCGGTATTGGATGGCGGGGGACCAAACTCTTTGATCCTCTCATAAGTTAAACTACTATTAAAACTTTAACCCGGCTACTTAGGACTATATCCCTGCTGACTCAGACTACTTAGCCGAGGGTAACGTCACCTTCAAAAGAGGGGCCTACCACAATATGCATTAATAACTTAATTAATTATCTTTCAATAATCCGACCCTTTAGGATTGTATCCTTGCTGACTCAAACTACTGGGTTGAGGGTAACGTCACCTTCAAAAGAGGGGCCTACTACATAACTAAGATAATCTCTTAAAAAGTGCAAAATTGCGAAAATAATCAAAGGTTACACTACACACGAGTCGGATCCAAGTGATTCATCTTGTCTATCTGTTTTTACTTTTATTTTATTTTTCAGCATTTCAGTTAGTTTTATTTTTCTAGTTTAAAAACTTTTTTCTAATTTTTGATTTGATTAGACATTGAGGATAAACCGGTACTAAAAGCTCTTGTGTCATTGGACGACCTCGGTATCTTACCAACACTATACTACGTCCACGATGGGTGCACTTGCTCATATGTGTGTTTAGTGTTAATAAATATCGTGTTTTATAAATTTAAAACTTGGCAAAAAAGTGTAAAAGGGCTTAAAAATATACATTAAAAACTATACACACTTACGCACATCAGGTATTCCACGCTAAACAACGCGTGATAGGTTGCCCACCACGGAGCACCCCAACCCCCTAATATACACTATTTAGTAGCGTGGGTTAGGTTGTTCCTACTTCCTCGCTGCACTTTGCAAGTGGTCAGACCAAAAAATAGGCAAGAAAGAGGGTCTGGGAATAGGAAGGCATTGCAACAAAGATCAATTCTGAATTCTTTAGCCACATGGGGGAAAGAAGATGGTATTTTCATGTTAGCTAAAAATATATTTGATAGTCCTGCTTTGGGGTCTCTAGGTCAAGGAGGTGTTGATAATCCTGAGGAGAGTACTGTTAGTAACACCAATGTTAGGCAGTGCCTTCGAAAGGTTGCTGATGGCCACTTTACAGCTGCAGTGAAGGTGTTATGTTCATCCGGTGTTGCTCCGTATGATGATAATACCATACAGGCTTTAGAGGCTAAACACCCGTACAGAGAACCTCCATCTATGCCAGGTACTATATATTCTGAGCCTCCCCTTGTAGCAGAGGTAGATAGTGTCCTTTGTTGCATTAAATCGTTTCCTAAAGGAACCTCATGTAGGAGGGATGGCTTAAGGGCACAACACATTTTGGATGCTTTATGTGGAGAGGGGTCTGCTATTGCTACTGATCTTTTGTGCGTTATCACTGCGGTCGTCAACTTATGGTTAGGGGAAATGCCCGTCGTGTTTGGCAGAGTTTGTAGCGTCTGCTCCCCTCACACCACTTTTAAAACCTAACAATGGGATTAGGCCTATTGCAGTGGGTACTATATGGAGGCGTTTGGTTTCCAAGGTTGCTATGAAGGGTGTTGGTAAAGAAATGACCAAGTACCTTAATGATTTTCAGTTCGGGGTCGGCGTGTCGGGTGGCGCTGAGGCCATTTTACATAGTGTCAACAGGGTTCTAAGTGAACGTCACACTGATGGGTCTCTTGCAATGCTTACTGTAGATTTTTCTAATGCTTTTAACCAGGTGGATAGATCAGCCTTACTTCGTGAGGTCAGGATGAGGTGCCCTTCTATTTCTTTGTGGGTGGAATTTCTATATGGGCAGCCAGCAAGATTGTATCTTGGAGATGGACACATTTGGTCTACCACGGGAGTTCAGCAAGGGGACCCATTGGGACCACTTCTTTTCGCTCTTGTTTTGCACCCCCTTGTGCATCAGATTAGAGACAAATGCAAGCTTCTCCTTCATGCTTGGTATCTTGATGATGGGACTATCATTGGAGGTTCAGAAGAGGTGGCTAGAGTGTTGGACATCATTAAGGTGACGGGTCCAACATTGGGTCTTGAACTCAATATTAAGAAAACTGAGCTATTTTGGCCTTCTTGTGATGGTAGCAAGTTTCGTGATGGGTTATTTCCTAAGGACATCGGGAGGCCATCAGTGGGGGTGAAGCTTCTTGGGGGGGCCGTTAGTAGAGACGCAAGCTTGATAGTGGGTTGGCAAAGAAAAGAGCTGCTAAGGCGGTAGATTTGATGCGTCTTCTACCCAAATTAGGTGACCCGCAGAGCGAACTACTCTTGCTTCGATCCTGTATGGGCATTGCCAAGCTTTTTTTGGCTTGAGGACATGCCAACCTGTACACATGGAAGATGCAGCGTTGTTCTTTGACAAAGGTTTGCGTGAGGCGATTGAGGAATTGGTGGTTTGTGGAGGTCCTTTCTTTGGAGACCTCCAGTGGCGACTTGCCTCTTTACCTATTAGGTTTGGGGGTTTGGGGTTGTATTCGGCTGTAGAGGCTTCATCCTATGCTTTTGTGGCCTCGAGGGCCCAATCCTGGGTGCTACAGGACCACATCTTAAGAGACAGTGGCATATGTGGTATGGATTCTGATTATGTTTGTGCTTTGGCTTGTCTTCGTGATACGATTCCAAGCTTTGACTTCAGCGGTTTCACTAATAAGGACACCGCCCCCCTAAAGCCCAACATGCATTGGCGAGTGCTCTTTTTAGTAAAATTGTCCACGAAATCGAAGTACAGTTTGACTTGACCGTTAGACAAAAAGCCGTTTTTGAGTGTCTCCGAGCACCACATGCACAAGATTTCCTTCTTGCTATACCTATAGATGGGTTAGGCCAGCATATGTCGCCGGTTGAGTATCGTACTATCCTTAAGTATCGCCTCATGATTCCTTTATTCCCAGTTGATAAGGTATGCCCTGTCTGTCATAAGGCGTGTTTGGATTCCTTTGGAGAGCATGCAGTTCATTGTAGAGAGCTCCCGGGGTTCAAATACCGACATGATTTGGTTAGGGATGTCCTTTTTTACATATTCAGGTGCGCTGGTATTTCTGCTAAGAAAGAGGCACCCGTTAATTTCTTAACAGACCCGTTGGAAGGGAGATCTACCCTTCGACCGGCCGACATTCTGGTCTTTGGATGGGTAGGAGGAAAACATGCCTATGTGGATCTAACAGGGGTTTCCCCGCTTGTGGGCTTAAGGGGTAGTGCTTTCACGGTGGATCAGGCTGCTTTAAAGGCTGCTTCGGGTAAAGTGACCAAACATGAGAAAGCGTGCCTTGACAACCAACACGTGTTTATCCCATTTGCTTTTGATACTTTTGGTTTTCTGGCGCCAGAGGCTGTGGACCTACTTAGTCGAGTTCAAAGGGTCATGCATAGTAATGTTATGACCCCGAGATCTATGAACTTAATTTTTAAAAGGCTTAGTTTTGCTATTCAAAAAGGGGTAGCGGCGCAGCTTGTTGCCCGTTTACCAACTATTTCAATGTAAATTTTTCTCCTATTTGAATAAAACCGTAGTTTTTCAATAAAAAAAATTATAATTAAATATTAGACTGGGATCATAGAAAACGAGAATCTTAATAATCTACGTGGACCACTAATTTTTTTCTATATAATTTTATTTATTTTTATTTAAACTTTCTTTCTTCAGTTTTTTTTAACTGTACATAGATGTATATAGAGTGAGATTATGGTTCTAAACATGTTTTTGATAATATATAAACGTATTTAAAATTGAAAAATAAGTATTATATATATATATTTTGATAATGTAGCTTGGATTTTAGTTTTGATTTTCTCTATGCATTCTCATACTATGACAATGAAGAAGGCTATCATTAATCTTCACCTTTCGTTCGAGTTATGACTTTAATAATGTAAATTGAAGAAGATGTTATGCTTTGATAACATACATATGTATATATAATATGTATACTAAAGAAGATTATGGTTCTTTAACATATTTTTGTTAAAGTACACATATGTGTACTTAAAATTTAAAAATAGCTATTATATATATGTGTGTGTATGTGTGTACATTTAAGAAGCTGATTATTCTTAACAAGGGTTTGATAATGTACGTATATGTACAAAATAACGATAATGTACATATTAACAAATTATGTAATTAGAGAGAGAAATGATAATGCACATATGTGTACAATTTAAAAAAAAAACAGGGAAAGAACGTTTAAGCAAAAAAGAATACATACAGAAAATGTGTGGCCAACAAGAGCTCTTACGGTTCTCAAATTTTATTAGGTTTTCTTAGAATCCTTACCCGTCAAATTTTATTAGGTTCTCTTAGGATCCTTACCCATTAAATATAATAATATTTGATAGTATAAATAAGAGGGTTATGAGTCTAGTCAAACTTGTTATATAAGCTCGGGCATCGTAGTATACAAACCCGTTTCATTTTAAGCTCGAGCTTGGACAGTTAGACCCGATGTGCTTTAAGCTTAGCTTGATTTAAACTTTTAGCGACCCGGTTTCAAGTAGCTCATGAACGACTTTATCATTTACACTGAATACCATAAATTTTTACTCCTTACTCTATAATCAATATCAAAATACTCTTTAATTTTATATCCTTAAGTCGTAACTCATGACTAGCATCTAAACTCAGGCCAAACTGGTTATGTCTAAATATAAAATATTTGTAGAAACAATGGAAACATTATGGATCATAGTGGTAAAGCACAACTAAGGTAGTGTTTGGTATGCAGGAATGAGAGGTTGAATGGAATGGATGATTACGAGGGAATGAAGAAAAGGGTGTTTGGTTGGTCAATGGAATGGAATCACCCATTCCAAAATGCATTCCATTCCCTCAAAATCATTCCTTCCATCCCCCATGTTTTTTTCCCATTCCATCCCCCTTTTTTTGAACCCCTCTTGCACCATTCATCAAAACACCACAACCCACCACCTTCGCCACAACCCACCACCACCACCACCACCCACCACCAACGCCATCGCCACCACCCGCCACCACCTCACCCCGACAGCCACCGCCACCGCCACCCACTCGCCACCGTTATCACCCACAGCTGCGACCAACCGCCAACGACACTCGCCACTGCCCACCACCACCATCGTCGACGCCACCACCACCGCCACCCGCCGCCGCCGCCACCAACGGCCACCTTGCCACCACCACCACTCGTCATCGTCGTCGCACCGCCACTCGCCGCCACCACCACCACTCATCGTCGCCGCCGACACCCACCACCGCCACCTATAACCACCCATAATCACTACAACCGACCACCACCACCACTCACCGCTGATTTTATTACTCCGTTTTTTCTTGCCTACCGAACAATACACAATAATAACTCATTCCATTCACACATGGTAACCAAACAAGACATGGAATGGTAATGATATATTGCATTCCCTCGTCCATTCCATTACCTCGTCCATTCCATTCCTTCGTCTATTCCATTACCTCATACCAAACAGACCCTAAGAGATGATAATGTTTACTTAAAAGTGTTAAAGTTGAACCACCTAAGTCAAAATTGTTGACTTTGTTATTTCCATTGAAATTGGTGGACCTACTTTTGGCTTTGAATTAACCACTTGGCAAATGGTTTAGTGAATCCAACCCAAACCAATGGGAGAATCCAACCTTTCCTTGTATTAAAAAGACATTTAGCATGTTACACCCATCCTAATAAGGTAGTGGTGGAGTGATTGGGGAAACATTTAGTGTTCCTTATAATTCAGGTTCGACTCCCACTCTTCCTATTATTTTCTACAGCATCTAGGTGAAGGGCGAATACGGGTGGCGTCGGTTCGTCTTGGATTGGAGGCGAGGTTTTACCGATTATTCCACGGTCGTGCTTTCAGACGGGTGGAGGTCAGGTTTCTGCGCATCTGAGAAAGCTAAGAGCTGGCGACGGTCGAGTAGTCGACCTTGGCCACAGCGTTCGGTGTCACAGTGATTGATTGACACATTATTCGTTACCGTTGAAACAAAAAGAATGTTGGCCCCCCCTCTTATCAACACTAAAGTCCTTTCATGTTGTACTTGTTCTTGTTTTTGCAACTTGGAGCCCCTATCCTTTCTTTTCCTTTACTTTTACCATTTTATTTTCTCAAGTCTTGTAATTATACTTGTAACACACTATAATAATTAGTAACAAAACTGTATCGTATCTTTCATTTTATAACCTGATAAACTATTACTAAAACCATCTAACATTACCAAATCATTATAAAAAAAATCATTAGAAAAATAATGACTTTAGTAGTTATTTCAACTATGGTTTCAATATTTTTACAATGAACAAATCAAAATGTGTGGGTATATAAGTAAAGTTGTAAACTATACCATGATGATACCTAAGTCAGAGTATGTTAGTAATGTGTTAGCTGTGTTTCTTTATACTTATGATCGCAAAAAGTATAGCCAACGCAAAGATCAAACATTAGCTAACAGCGTGGTTGATCTATAAGTTGTTTAAAAGTTAAAACTAATAACTGAAGAAAATATTGATAATAAAATCTTTATCAAGATACACTTTTGTTTTCTACTTTTCTTTTATTTGTAGAAATAATTCTTAAAAACTTTGATAACTATGTCTAAAATTTATATTACTAATAAGGTAGACAGTTGACTTTTAAAGCACTACTAGTTTCAACTCATACATTTTGGTTTAAGAGGAAACCTTCATTAATATATGGGGTCTAATTGTAAAAACAAAAAACTTATAGACTAGAAATGTTAAAGTAAAAAAGTTTAGGAGTGACTGATAAATTTATGAAAAGGACACGTATGAAAGTACTGTGTGCGTACGATATAGTGCGAGTGAGTAGACAAATTGACTCGCTTTACAAAGTTGAGCCCACGCCTTAATCAACTCCAAGATTATTATATCTATTAGTTAGTATATTATTTTCCATAGATTATTATATCTATTAGTTAGTATATTATTTTCATTGTTTACTGTTAAAAAATTAAAAATGTTACTTATCATATTTGTTGGTGGGTACACATAAAGTATAGTTTTTGTTTTGAGTTAATTACTGTTTTCGTCCTTATGGTTTGTTAAAAATTACTATTTCAGTTCATTAGTTTAAAAATTGTGATTTCAGTTCCTATGGTTTCACTTTCGTAACCATTTCAATCCATTTATTATGTTAGTACAGGGATTGAAATGGTTACGAGGTCGATTGAAATAGTTATGAAAGTGAAACCACAGGGACTGAAATCGCAATTTTTAAACTAACAGACTGACATAGTGATTTTTGACAAATCAAGGGAAGAAAACAGTAATTAACTCTTGTATTTTTATTCTAACTCATTTAGTGAATAAATTTTTTTGTAAATTTAGAGGAACTAGTATTAGGCACCCCCGCGTTGCGGCGGAGGCGGACACGTAGGGCTGTCCAAACTGCTTGACGATCGATGATCGCTCGACGATCGCTCGAAAAATGCTCGTTCGATTCCCGCTCAGTTTGTAAATGAGCCGCTCGGCTCGGTTCGATTCAAATTCAATCCAAGCATGAGCAAAGGTACGCTCGCTCGTCGATCACTCGGTTTCGCTCGAATTATTTTTATTAATAATTAATGTATATATATTATAGATTTTAAAGATTAATGAAGAAGTTTATGGCTTTTGAACTTAATGGTAGATGAAGATGATCAATCTTAAAGAAGAAGTTTATGGCTTTTGAACTAAATGACAATTTGTATTTCGCACTTTATTTTGTGCTTCTTGATATTGTTAAGAACATTTTTAGAATCATGATTTTAGTTATGTATTGTTTTTGTTAGTAAAGTGTTGGGCATGTTTTAATTAAGTTAAGATTTGTTTTTGTTGAACTAAGCCTTATAATTCAATCGAGCGAAACTGACCGAAAACGATCAGCTCGATTTTTTTAGGATTTGATAAAAACCGAGCGAAAACGATCTGATCGATTCTAATTCAATCCGAGCATGAGCATCACTTTTGTGCTCGGTTTTGCAAATTCGATCGGATCGGTTGTAATTCAATCCGAGCATGAGCAGACCCTCGATCGGATGGGATCGGCTCATGAACACCCCTACTAAGTCGATCACTAACACTAAAGTTGTAGCGTGTTAACACGAAGAAATTAAACCAAAACGTAAAATATATAAAAAAAATAACTAAGTCGATCTATGACCCGAGCGTTATGATGAACCTGTCAAACGGAAAAAAATAGACGACATAAAAACGTTTAACCACACACACACGTTGCGCCATGTTTAAGCCACATGTACAACTTATAAATACACACACTTGGCAACATGTACAACTTATAAATGCACACACTTGTTGCTAAATAATAGTATATAAATAAATAAATTAGCATAAAAAACCACTAAAGCAATATATACAACTTATAAATTATAAATGCACACATATGTTGCAAAATAATAGTATATAAATATGTTAACAAACATCTTGTATGTATAAAACTTTTCAAACATAAAATTATTATTTGAATCATATGTTATTTTCGGTTATTTAGTTTTTCTAACCACTCATGTCATATTATATCTTTTATCAGTAATAGTGGAACCAACAATTTTTTATCTTCTACTTTATTCTATAAGTCATTAAGTTGGAATGGACAATTATAGCTTCACTCGTATCATCGACAAACGTTTCATTGTCTACGTGACAAATTAGAGAATCATTACGATGACCTTCATCCTTTCGATTACATACAACCAGTGGCGAAGCTTAAGATTTTCGACCGAGAGGATCAAAAACGTTTATACCTAATAAAGTTATAAAACCGGGGGGTCAAAAAGAAATTCTACAGTGTACTTCCTTCTTTTTTTATACAAGTTCATTATGTCGTTTACATTTCAATTCCGCTGATAATTATACCAATCAAACATTATAGGATTCAAAAGGAATTCTTAAAACCTAATAATTACTCATCTAACCCAATATGCTCTCATTTCATTTTTTTTATTAGGTTTATTTTTTGTAGTTTTCCTATCCAACGGAGTCAAAAGGAAAATTATTGAAATCAGTTGAAATTGTTATTGAAGCTAAGGGTGTAAGGAGTGGTTAAACACTTGAGAGCGGCAAACTAAAAAATCAACCAATGAGAGTGTGCCACGTCAATCAGTGAAAAATGTTTAAACTTTGGTGAAAAGTGTTGGCAATGGTTTAGACATTTGGTGAAGTGGTAAACTTTTTAAATAAAAAAAAGGAAAAAAAATGTGATTGGTTGAGATTGGAATGGACCCCACCCCACCCCCCCCCCCTCTCTCTCTCCTTCCTCCTTCCCCGCGTCGGTAATGCATCACCGAATCTTGTCCATTTCGTCAAACACCCTTATCGGCAAAGGTGTTGGCATTGGTTTGCCACACTTTACCACTTCGGTAAAGTGGGTTTGCCAAAGCCACACCGAACACCCTAATGTCCTCTCAAAGATTCTCCACCAAAACTGTCATCATCCGCCCCTACTTTTCTTCTAAAGTAACAATTAATAATTTCAATAATTAACAATAAGAATAGCACTATGCAATAATGTAGTTTAAACAATAGAATTTAGCAATTTCCGAGTTTAAAAAGAAACTAATACATGACACCTTAAAGTCAAATCTCAAAACAAAAATATATAAAAACTGTAAAACCCTAAAATTTAAGTCTTGAAGCTATGTATAAAAAAACTACAATGCAATCTAAGAATCTACTTATGGGGTGAACAGATTATATCAATTTTTTTTACTAGTTTGGCCACACGCAGTGGCGGAGTTTGACCAAAAGTTTCGAGGGGGCGTAAAGTGATGGGACCCAAATTTTTTTTCCTATCGTTATGTTTCAATTCAGGTCAAGTCAAATAATAATAGTTACAAATAAAACTAAAAAATTTCATTCATTCAAATGACCCGTTCTTAGACATAAAAATTTGTGATTAAGTTTATTGTGTGGTGGGTAACCTAGGGTTAAACAAATAAGAGTTAAAATATATTTACAAAACTACCTATCACTTATATACAAAGTGGTAACAAAATTTACTTTAATTTATATATTATATAGATATTTAGGAAAAATAATTGGGGGGAGACGATCCTATATAACTTTTAAAATTTCCGGACGAAAAACCGAAACATATACACTTCTAACCGAAATATTGGGGTGGGCGGGTGCACCCCCGGGCACCAACAAACCTTCGCCCCTGGCCACACGGAGTGGGTTCGGCAAACCCACTCGGAAACTAGCGTCACTTCGGCAGCCTCCATCCCCAGTCGTGCAATGAGTGGTGGCATGCGGTGGGCAAGGGTAAGCTTTTGCTTACCTTGACTAGTTAGTTTTTTTTTTTTTTTAATTTACTTTATAAATTGGTTGTTGTATGAGAAACGTATGTATGACAAATTGTGTCAAATAAGAGGCAAATAATAATGAAATTTAATGTAATGTTGATGTGAAGAAGATAGATGTTGTGGCAAGTGCTACATCGAGGCAATCATTTCTTGTGGCCTTATAACTCTTTATTTGTTTGGGCCAACGGGGTGCAATAGGCAACCCCTTTCGGCAACCCTTTGCAGCTTGGGCGTGACCACCGCCAAGTGAGTATAGGTGATCGGCAAGAAGAGAGAGGAAAAGAATTCGACGAGTAATTGCCGCTATGGGAAAGAGAAGGCGAGGCCCATACCCAAATCAACCAATCACTTGTCTTTTTTTTAATTAGTTTGTCTAATCTTAATTTAGGCGTGCACCGCTTGTGTTTTTTGAGTAATAGGCAAAAATGGTTAGGCAAATTACATGACACAATTCATGTGGGTGGGGGGAAACTTTGCCTAAAGGGGTTAGGCATACACCCCTCACACTTGAGATAGCATTTGTTATGAAAAATATACAGTTTTAGCGCACATAACAACACATAATCATAAAAAATTACCTGGTTCATTCAACATGAGCATTAAGCTTATAATGAATGACTCAATGTTGTTTAACCAACACTTAATTCAATCCTTAAACGAGTCGATCTCAGATAGTAAATGTAGTTCAAACACGACTTTATTCAATCACTAAACCAGTTCAAAGACGCAGTGGTGAATCCAGAGGGTTCCTAGGTTCCCGGGAACCCTCTCAATTTGGAAAAAGGAAGTTGGAAACCTTGGATCGGTTTGAAAAAAAGGCTTTTTGAAGTTGGATATTTTTCCATGTACAAACCTTTTAGAATATTTGTACGTTAACATGTACAATGAATAAATATATCTAAAATCTTAACGTCAACAAACAGAAAAAAAAAAAAAAAAAAAAAAAAAAAAAAGAGAGGAGCCATTAATCAACAATTAAATATAACAAACTAATTTTCATTCAATTCAATTCTTTCCTTTTCAACTCGGGATGACTCAGTCCGAGTCAAGTTACAACTCAACCTTGCCATCTCCCAAGCAAAAAAAAACACATACACGATACGCCACAGTCTGAGTCAACTCACCTACATCCAAGCATAAACACATCTAAAAAAAGTATTTGTAAAAAAAAAGATCTCCTAACTACTTCTACTCATAAAAAAAAATTAGAATAGTAGTTAGATTCTCTAACTCGGACCGAGTCGACTCAGTTACTAACTCGCTACTACATTTCAAATATTCGTTACATGTTTCAACACACGGATCCATGAAGGAGCGGTTTAGATTCACCGACGTAGTCCACGTGGCAGCATCTCTGAAACTCCTCGAGATTCACGTAACGGCCGGACTTTTTGCCGTTATCGATTAACCAAAGGATCTGTTCAAACTCCGTTTCTTCACACGGAATCGTTAACGGACCGATGTTGTTAAAACCGTATTCTTCTTCAGCTTCCGTTAGAAGCTTCTGGAAAATCGGATGGTTTAAGTACGTCGCTCGAACAATAAACCGCCGTAAATTGCTGCCGACGCAGATCGCCACGTGTCCGGCCGGAACATCGGCGGCGATGAACCGGCGAGGAGATGTGGAGGAGGATCTCCGGCGCCAGCGGCGGAGCATCTGTCGGACTCGTACAATGTGTTGAATCCTGCTTGATTTCTCGATCGCCGGTGACATCTTGCAGTCGGAACGGTGGCGGTTACGGAGGCGGAGTGGGGGTTTAGTGTGTGTGAGTTTGTTTTGGTTTCCGTTAAAAAAAGAGGTCGAGTTTTATAGGGTGGTTGGTGTGTGTGAAAAGACCAGGTTGCCCCTAGGGTTTGTGATATTTACGTGGATTATGTTGTCCGCCATGTGATGGAGGATGCTGGTCCCCGTTTAGTGTTTTTCTTTTCTTTTTGTAATCATCGTGGTAAAGGTTTTATTCTTTCAAATTTTAATATATTTAAATTAAATATTATTTGGATTGGTTATGATGGTGTTATGTATATATTAAGTAATGTTTAGGTTATTTATGTGTATTGGCTTATGTATGATGCTTTGTGTAATAGTTTTGATTATATTTGTTAACAACTTAATGTGTGTGGTTGGACTGTTAGATAGCAATGTTGAAGTTTGGATATATGCGTTATCGATTTTAGTTGGGGAACGCAATCGAATTTTAATTCTCGCCACAATAGGGGTTGGAGATTATTTTTAACTTTTGTGTCCGAACTTTGGCTTAAGAGTAAGAGCATATGTTATCGGTACTTTTTGGAAGAGTAAATTATAAAAATCCTCTTTTATGTTAATACTAGATTGCTAACTATGTCCTTTATCTTCAGAAAGTACAGAAAACGTGCTCGATGTTTGCAAACACTTGCACGTTATGTCATTTGGCTTTAACCCAGATAATTTTAACTGTTAAGTGAAGGGCAGATTGGGTCTTTTTACTTATTTATTTATCAAAACCATTTTAGTAATGAAAACAAATCAATTATATTATATTATATATATACTAGCGGTAAGACCCGTGTGTAAACACGGGTGGCTTTTAGAAAACCATGCATAACATATTTTAATAGAATGTAAAAATAATTAGTGCAGACTTACAAAATTGATATAAACTAATGGTCAACAGGAGTTCCATCCTGTAGTCATATAAAAATTTTGACCATGTTTTTCCATAACAACCAATCATGTACAGTTAGGAAAAGTGTTTATAGTAACATGTTTCGTAGGTGGTATGTTCTTCAACTCATGATGAACAAAAAATCTATCGATAAGCTGCAAGTACAAAAATAATTATTTACATTAAAACTGTTTAGATACAACCATTACAAAAACCCATATATATATAATTGTTTAAAGTCACAAACGATAAGCTTAGTAGAAAATACTAAAATAGTTTGTAACAACAACCACAACACAAACTACATGGACACCTTCTTCAGAATCAACTTGCCAACATCAGGTTCGTAAACGAATGTGCATTTCTATGGTGCCTTGATATCATTCGGAATGAGGAACTTTTTTTGCCATTGACTTGCGGCATATCTGAAGCATTGACCATGCTTCTCAGGTCGGAAATGAACGACAGTGTCTACTCCATGCAGATTCTGAATGGTCAACTTCAACGACATGTCAATACGCGACATCACGGCAACTGTTGCGTTAAGGGGCTAAAAATAAAAAAATACAGTAATCAATATGAAGATATACATGTTTTTAAAATAACTTTAGCAAATCAACTAAACGTGTATAACAGATGCATAAAATGAATAGATAACATAACTTACAAAGCGGCGATCAAATTTCCATACAAACTGTACTGGATGATGATCAGGATCATCTTTATCATCATCAGAAGAACCACCACTATCTTCATCCTCCTCATCATCAGAAACATCATCCATAGAAACGTCACTGCCAGAAGAACCATCACCTGAGTCATGATAATCACTATCCTTGTCCAGTGAATCATATTCATCATCAAAGGCTGGTTGTTTATCAGGTAACTCAACTACAACATGAGTAGCATTAGAAGTCTGACCAGGAGGCTTATTGTCACACCCCAAAAACGTCGCAGCGGAATATGAAAAGTAGTGGTGACGGAAGTTGGTGCCCATTAATATTTTTTAGCTATAATAGATAACATGTTTTGATAGAATATCTATATACCTATCTATACTTTCTATCAAAATGTGTTATGTATGTTTTTTTCTAAAAACCACCCGTGTTTGTACACGGGTCTTACCGCTAGTATCAGGGGCGGTTCTTAGAAGAGCCGTGGCAGGGCCACGGCCCGGGCAAGTTTTTCGGGCGTAGTGCTAATTTTCCGCATTTCGATCGAAAATTTTTTATATATACTATGTTTGGCCCGGGCTTGTCCGGGCTTTTTTTAGTGCTCGTGTCTTTCGGCCCTGGCATGTTCAACGGGCAAGATCCGCCACTGGCTAGTATATATTAAAACACAAAAAATGCCTTATTACTAAAGTACCAAAATACCTTATAATTAACTGACATTTTGGACAGAGTTAAAGGCGCGGAGTAAACTAACAATAAAATGGAAACTTCAGAGAGAAAAATATATGTTTAAAATGATTGTGACAAAATTATTAAAACGACCAAACCATATATAATAAAACGAAAGTTTACTCTAAAATTAATGATAAAGTACACAAATGTAAGGCTATCTCCATCCATAACTTTCTCCAACCCAACCTTATAATAAAAAACTAATTACTCTCTCTTCCACCTATACAACCCAACCTACCTCAACCTTCTACTCACATTCACAACCTAACCTTTAAAACATTTTTTATTAAATATATATTTTTATGCTTATTATTTATCCATAAATGTGTTAAAAATAATTACAATTAATATTTTCATTTGAAACCGATTTGTTTTAAAAACAAAATAAATAACAACAATATAAGAAATCTTTTAATAAAAAAAGACACACACATTCATCAAACATAGTTAATAAAGTAATCGAAAAAATCTAACGAACCAGTAAGAACAGTACATGTGGAAAACAAAGATATATGCATTTTTTATAAAAAAATAATTAAAATAATATATTTTTTTGAAGGAACTCGGTTTTTGATAAAATTTATATCGATATGTTCACAAAAAATAGTTAAACAACATTGTGTTTTCAAATTTTTTTAATAATTAATTTTAAAAAGTTATTAAAGAAAATTATGTTTTAGCTAAAATGAATTGTATAAAACAAAAATAGAAAACATAATTATAAAAGAACCACTTACAAGCCAATATGTGACATTTTTAAAATAATAAAAAAATCATCAACCAAAGTTGACACACCAATTTGGTCGTGAGTTTTAATTGATTTTTTTATTTTTATTTTTTTTACTTTTTGTACCATATACATACAAAAGCAAGTTTTCTTTTCTTTTTTTTCCCAAAAAAATGAGCATAAACTTTTTGAAACGACGATAATATTCTTAATCAATGTGTCAAAAGATAACCCTACTTAAACAAAATATGGTAGAGGTTCTTTTTGTCATTTTATAATATTTTTGTTGTCTTAAGTGCATATAAAGCTAAATATGTACTTAAATTGACGTATAAAGTAGTCTTGTATACATTATTAATAAAAGAAATATCGTTTATATGGCATTTGTATATATTAGAGAGGATTTTTTTACTAATTATTTCTGTATAAAATAAAAGATGTTAAATAGTGTTAACATGCTAATATGAGTGTTGAAGGCTTGCTAAGTTCACCCTTTTTTTGAGTTTTGTATGCTAGCATGAGCTTTTTTATTAGGTTTAGTTTTTTTAACTAACAAAACCAATATTGTTACGAAAACACCGCTTTTAACTTTCGAAATATTTTAAATACATTGAAAACGCGCAGATACCCTTTTAGACATATTTTTCTACTTTTTTTTCGTTTGCTACCGAAATGGCCAAGTTCATATCGGTTTCTTTACGTTTACCTTTGTTATTTACCTTATTGTTTTATCTTTTCTTATCATTTTGATGTCAAGAGCCGAGCTAGCTGAGCAAATAACATTAACACATTTAGATATCATTTTGTTTAATTTTACGAATTTATTTATCGGTTGTCATGGTGTGTGATACATAGCGAATTCCAATTGCGTCCCGCGCAACGAACAAGTTACTACAACCCTAATTTATCCTTATTCGGCTTTAATTAATAAATGCTTGGTAAAAGTGTACTCACCACAAACCGAGTATTATTTACTCATTTTGTTAGGGGGCAAATCTAATTAGGTTCGGGTACCCGATCGCAAACATCAATGCCGATCAATCGGGTAGTAGGTTTCGGGTATCTAACACGTGTATCTCTCATCGATGATTTTGAATGTTGAGTTATATTCCAAAGGTCGTTTGACACTTTGGTTTAATAAAAAATCGGTTAATTAAAATCAATTTAAATCACTTCACCATCACTATTTGAACCATTTCACCATCTTTATTTAAACCATTTAACCATAACTTTTTTACAAACATTTCACGATCTCCATTTTCAATTAATTTCACTACATTTGATCTTCATGGGGGGGGGGGTTATCTTTTTCCGATTAAAGTTGCTGGACCTTCATATTGTCGACGATCATCCCCCCACCGTGCAAAGCCATAACCTTCAAGCCTTTGACGATCATACCATCGTCGTGCAAACCCTCAACCTTTAAACCATCCAGTTTTTGAAGTCTATTGCCCACAACATCCTAACATTCGATTGTGGAAGAATTGAACTAGGTATATGATTATACATTTAGTCGACTACAATTAGATAGAATATGTAACAACCTTCCTAAAGCCCTTAACATGACCCTAAAACGTTCCTTACGTACCCCGTATATGAAAAACAAACCCGAAATACCTTCGTACTTGTGAAAATCAAGAAAAACAAGATTCAAGAGTCGCTCGCGGGACTCGACAGACGAAGACAAAGCCGTCGCGGGGCGCGACAGCCTGTTGCTTGGCGGACACTCTGAATCGCACGTGTCAGGACACGTGTCGACACTACCTCGTGACTCAGCAACCCTAGCGCCGCCTTTGAGGCTCTTGCGGGGCGCGAAAGATGAAGAAGGGTCTGTCGTGGGGCGCGGCAGACTGGTCGACTAGCTATAAAAGGGGCAGGAATCGGCATTTGCAAATTGTTCATTTTCTCTGATTTCTCTCTCAACGTCTATAGGCTAAAGCTATAGCCAAATACCCCCTAACAAGCGAAGCTCTGCTTTGTTGTAAGTACCATAACCCTGCTATTACCCTACACGATTGATCTAGGATTCCGTAATGCATGTCGGCTCTGCCCGACTCAGTCATTGGAATTATGTCTCGTGTGTACACCCGATTGATTTAGGATTCCGTAATGCATGTCAAGGCCTTGCCTGACTCAGTCATTGGAGTTATGTCTCGAGTTGTACGGTTAATGCAATTTGGGTTATTTTACTAACACATGTGCATTGTTTAAATTAACCAGGAAACTATAATATTATCAGGAAGCTATAATATTACCAGGAAGCCTGTAGGAATACCTAAATCTACAAATGTGAGTTCATCTGCTTTTCGTAAACTGTTTTTATAAAAACCTCAATTGTTTTAAATTATACTTAATAGTAATTGAGTATTTGTAAGTCTACAATTACTGCCGATATGTTGGGGTTTTGTATACAAAATTTGTGAGACGTTACCTTTGGACAAAGACTTAGCCAATGAGTAATATGACCCACAAGTCGGGTTGACAATACTGATTGAGTAATTGGTTAGATTAAGCAAATGTAATTGCGAGTTGCCCTCAATGCTGTAAAGTGGTAAAAATTGTTTTGATTAAACTGCGATTCACTCACCAATATTTCTTGCTGACAAAATGTTTTTAAAACGCGTTTCAGGTAACTTCGTGTGAAGCCAATAAAAGCCAGCTGGAGAGCACTGAAGGCTTAGAAAAGTGGCTATAAAAGTTTAACTAAATAAAAAAAAAAGAAAAGAGAATTATTTTCAATAATTCGGGTTTATCCCTATAAACATATTACAAATGAAAATCGGGTTTTATCCTACTTGTTTACTACAAATGTATTATCCACGAAAATCGAGATTTATCCCATTTATTTATTTTAAACATTTTGGTGTTTAACTCTGATAAAAATATTTCCTAACTACGGTCCTGATGAAAACTTTCCGCTGCCAAATTAATAAACACCGATACCATCTGACTGGCTCGCGGCTCCCGCTCCCAGGGTGGGGTCGGGCGTTGCGACAGAAGGTGGTATCAGAGCTATGCCACTGGTTTAAACTCTTTAGGTGTTCTTCCAATACGTAAACCTTAACCATTTATGTTAGGAAATTAATACTTTATGTGTTATCCTGTGAACATAAAATCTTAATATGTCTATTATGATTTTTATGTCATTTAACGAATTTTTAATTCCCAATATGTGTTACCCATGTCTGTATCTTACAGTTATCTTATGCTTCATATTACATATATATAAGTGATATATTCATAATATCATGTCTTATTAAATTTTATGATATATATATATATATATATATATATTATATATATATCGTATCCATATATATATGTGTATGAACTTAATGCAATATGAATTTTATAACATTATAATAATATTACAATATTAACATTAATATTTCCATATTAATATATGATAACACAATTCATGTATGATACTTCGAAAAATATCATAATATAAATATTAAGATAATACGTATTATACCTAAATGATTTTATGTCATTAAAAATTCTTAGTATGTATAACCCCTATTTATATCTTACAGTATATTATGTTATAAATATATATAAAGGGAATATATTCATAATATATTAACATTAAAGTTTGAGATATATATACCATACCCATATATTTATATAAATACAATTTACTATAAATTATAATAATATTATGATATTTACATTAATATCTTAATCAAAGATATAAGATAACATCCTTTAGGTATGATGTTACTTACTGAAATATCGTAATATAAAATATTATTCGATGCAAGTAGTATGTTTTATGAATTATGATATAGCCCAAAATTTTACTCAACTTAAAGATATATATTTGTCAAAGTTTTGACAAAACATATAATTGTATTAATCCTGTTAAAATATAATATTTTAGCATACTTAAAACATGTTTATTGTTTAGATACAATAATTAAGAACAGGATTTTCATGATAGCTCTATTAAAATATTATTCCATATGATTATATTATATCCATATAAGCATATGTACATTTTCATCTATATGAAAAGTATGTAAATATAATATATAAAATATTTTATATTTTATAACCTTTATTAATAAAACAAGTGATACTTTATACAAATAAGTACAAAAATATTTGGTATTGTATAACTAGATGATTTAAAATATATGTATGCAACACATACATATCAACAGGAAATGACTTAAAGATTTTTATCTAATAGTTCAACTTATTCCTTAAATTATATATGTATATTCTGATATAGGAATAATACATTACTACTTAATATATTAAGGATCAAATTTAGAAACGCTAAACTTTATATTATCTATTTCTTTAGTAAATAAATATGATAAATTAAGAATCAACTCCTAAATTTGTTATAATCAAAATGAGTCCTCCTGTCAGTTCAAAGTTAAATTGTTCTAAAAGAATCCAGGAAATTTATATTTTATTTTCCTTTCGATGAATTACCCTTTTTATTCTAAAAATATTATGTTCAATAAATTTAATAGAAATTTATTTAGTTATTATAAAGGAATAAACAAAGTCGTGGAAATAAACAGTATAATTAATACAATTAGTTATGTATTTTGATTCTTATAATTTGGTATTATATGTAGATATATCAGGAAACTTTAAAACTTTATATTTATACGTATGGATACGCAAGACACAAATTTCTTGATAGTATATGCAATATGATAATCAAATATCTTCTGTAGAAAAACAAGCCTTTATATAACAGAAGAAACAAACCTACATGTTACTCAAGATCTATTTTGATACCCACCTTTAATCGAAAATATACCTTAAGGATATCTGTACTAGCAGCACCTCTTAAAGAACCATAGTGGGTCAATGACGGAGAACCTCAGAATTTTATATAAAATCCCTACCTCTAGCCACAACTGTAATTTCTAAATATCTATCCAACCATGAGCTCTGGAAGTATAATTGAATTATGGCGATATAGAAGAAAATTTATTTCAGCAAAAGAAAGAAACAACACATAATATAACATACATACTTTCCTTATATTTTGATAAAATATATAGTGAAAGAAAATGTTAAAATATAAAATGTGTGTGTGTGTGTGTGTATATATATATATTAACGCATAATACTGATAGGTATGATTATAAGTGTACTAATCTGAGTAACAAAATGTACCTGTGTAATTGCTTAGTTCTGTGATAACTATATCTGAACATATTTGTAATTCAGATGTCAAAGGAAATATCATGTAATCAGGGATTTCAGACTAGTAATGAAAATTCTTTGGATAAAAGCACTATAGAAAATATAATAGCTCAAGTAATATCGAATGTCATACCTTCGATCATTGAAGCTATTAAGATTTCTCTACCTATAAACGAGAATCCTACTACCCACTGTAGGCATACTCATCACTTCAAACCTAACCCTAGTATCAATAAAGGTCATGATATTCGTATCAAAACTCCATCTTCCAAAAGGAAGAAAACCACAACCTATAGCTACTTTTTTAAGGAATTCTGCTCCGACAAATCATATAAGGACAAAGGAAGGAAACCAGAAATCGCACAGCCTACCTGCAACAACAAAAAGCGTTCAAGAAAATGCCATTATAGGAAGACACTTCACTGTAGCTTCTGCGAGAAGACGGGACATACAGAGGAAGAATGTAGAAAGAAAACTAACATCTGTTTCAACTGCGGAGAACCAGGTCATATTCGTCCCTACTGCCCAGAATTATCTACGGCACCTAACAACAAGGCTAGAAACCCAGAAGAAGCCAGGAAGGACGCATAAACAACACAGGACGCCAAAGCAAATTCTAACATAAGCAACCGTACGTTTTGCCTAAACTAAAAGTATTAGTTGACTTTCGATTCCGATCAAAGTTTTATAAATAAAAAGGTCTTTATTTTTCTTTCATAAAGCCAACACTCATTTTGTTTCATCTCTTGACAAATTCATATGTTGCACATGCATTGCTTATTACGCATGTGAATTCATTTCAAAAGATCTTTCGTTCATAAGTTCGGATCTTATTAAGTTATACTCGTTTTTGACAATCGCTTTGATTACAAAACGTTGACTTTTGATATCAAGTCAACAGATTTCTTGAAACTCCTTTTCCTTTCAAAAGTTACTTCCCAGATTTCATTGAAATCATTTCTTGTCAATACATATATCCATTGTTGGAATATGTCTAAACCAAGCTCAAATTTGTTTAAACCTGCTCACATTCAAAACTTCATATGATGAATTGAGATAATCATATTCAAAGTAATCTCATTTGTCTGAATCATAGTAGACTTGTTTAAAGTCTTCAACTCCAATGAATCACTTGTTAAACACGATACCTTGCGGTGGTGTTTCCCTTTGAAACTTGAACTCATTTCATTTTCACATATGAGGTACAGATTTATCTATCTTCTGTTAATTCATTATTCTAAATCAGTCATAATACAAATTTTGTGTTAAGATAAAGATACCTAAAATCCTATTCCTATGTACCTCCAACGTTTCTTTCATCATTAATCAATCCTACGATATTCATTTATTCCTTCACTTGAAAATCCTATCTTTTGAATACCCATATTCACTTCATTGAAACTTTCAGTTAATTTCGAGAACGGTGAAATCGTTCGGTCACCGTAATCATTGAATTCTTTCAATCATTACAACACCTTGTGGTGTCTATATAAATTCATAGCTTGAGCTAATCATAAACCCTAATTATATTAATTCATACGTGTTTCGTTTGACTCGTCATTTCAGGTAGTCTTGATACAATTATGTATCAGGACAATGATACACTAAATCCTATTGTATTTTCGGTGTATCTCTGCCATTCAAATAAATGTCACTGATTTCTGATTTAGCAATTAACAAATCATTTTTCATACTTCCATTTTCAATTGAGATTGTTGATTCAAAGTTCTTCCCAATTGACGATTGATGTGTGTAAAATGCAACATATAAATTACATCAAATAAGGCATAAAACTAACCCTTTTTAGTACTAATGTTGGAAAAAGTGTGTTTTTGTCTTCCTTTTGAAGTTACAGGATTAAATGAGCTTAAACGAACAAAAGGAACAAATATACAGCCAAAACCAACATAAATACAAAGAAAAGGAAGAAACGTGGCATGCCCGACTCCTCGACAGCATCTCCCAAAGCAAAAACAAGAAGAAAGCTGAGCATGGGGCTGTGCCCAGCTGAGCATGGGGCTGTGCCCAGCTCAACACGAGGAGTGCCCAGCTCAACACGGGGCATGCCCAGCGAACACGGGGCGTGCCCAGCGGACACGGGGGCGTGGTCAGTGTCTGCAGAAAGGACAAAAGCATAGAAGCTTTTATTTCCTGACACGGGGGCGTGCCCAGCTCAACACGGCCGTGGTCAACGCTAAGATTCGAAGAATCCAAGCAAATCTTGATAGTACAGATACGCTTCTGCACACGGGGCCGTGCCCAGTGGACACGGGGGCGTGTGGAGCTAATGCAGACAAATTGCAATTAATGAAGAAAGAGAAAGTGGATGGACACGGGGCCGTGCCCAGCGGACACGGGGCCGTGTCCGGGCTTCTGTGCAGGCTATAAATAGGGGTGCTTGGTTCACTTCAAAGGCATCCCTTGGCAAACCACCTCTCTCCCACTTCACCCACACTCCACGACCATCACAACGCCCACATCCACCACCATCATCCATCATAGAGTGTGTGTAGTAGTCTCGGGATCCAAGATTGATAGTAAGAGTTCTTGACAATCAAAGGCCATGTTTGCCTAAGTCTCTTACATCACTTGGTGAAGACAAGCATCTAGTGTAATACTTTTGTTTTGTTAATCTTTCCGCACTTTTTATTTGGTTTTGTATTAATGACTTTAATAACTAGTTTCTTATGTTGAAGGTGAAACTTCCTTATCATTTGTCCGTGGTGTCTTGGCGTTATTTTACTGTCTATATAAAATAAAAGATTTACACCATTCATATCTCTACTGTCTATATAGAGATATGTTGGCTACCTGGTCGGGGGTTAAGGGAATGGTTTGGTAAGGTTTTTGCCTTGTTCAGTGTATAGATCCTGCAAGGACCTGGGTCAAGCTTACTAGGACCTCCTTTAATACCCACTGGTATTGGATGGCGGGGGTGCGAATGGCTTGATCCCCTCATATGTAAACTACTATTAATACATTAATCCGGCTACTTAGGATTGTATCCCTGCTGACTCAAACCACTTAGCCGAGGGTAATGTCACCTTCAAAAGAGGGGCCTACCACATTACGCATTAATAACTTAATTAATTATCTTTCAATAATCCAACCCTTTAGGATTGTATCCTTGCTGACTCAAACTACTGGGTTGAGGGTAACGTCACCTTCAAAAGAGGGGCCTACTACTATAACTAAGATAATCTCTTAAAAAGTACAAAAGTGCGGAAAACATCAAAGGTTACACAAAAGGCGGGTCGGATCCAAGTGATTCATATTGTCTATCTGTTTTTATTTTATTTTTATTTTTAGCATTTTTAGTTTTTATTTTCACGTTTAAGACCTTTTTCCAAAATTTTGATTAGACGTTGAGGATAAAACGGTACTAAAAGCTCTTGTGTCCTTGGACGACCTCGGTATCTTACCAACGCTATACTACGCTCACGATGGGTACACTTGCCCATATGTGTGTTTAGTGTTAGTAAAATATCGTGTTTTATAAATTTAAAACTTGACGAAAGTGTTAAAAAGGGCTAAAATATACATAAAAATATATCACACTCGACACGCATCTACGATCAAGGTAAGTTCTCTTCTGACATTAAATTCTATCGTTTCTAAAGATCATTACACCTCTCTCTTTTGATTTGTGAAACTTAGTCATTTTGACGATCGTATCATTTCATCTCATTTAGTTAACATCCATTTCTGAAACTAAATTTTGGGATCATTGAATTATCCTATGATACTTTATATTCATGTCTTGATCTTATCTCAGACACCTTGATATAATGTTCTTACTAATTTAGAAACATAACATAACTCCGAGGAGATATCGTAGCCCAAATCTCGAGGACGAGATTTAAAACAAGGTGGGGAGGATGAAACAACCCTCCTAAAGCCCTTAACGTGACCCTAAAATGTTCGTTACGTACCCCGTATATGAAAAACAAACCCAAAATACCTTCATACTTGTGAAAATCAAGAAAAAAAAGATTCAAGAGTCGCTCGCGGGCCGCGACAGACGAAGACAAAGCCGTCGCGGGGCGCGACAGCCTGTTGCTTGGCGGACACTCTGAATGCCACATGTCGACACTACCTCGTGACTCAGCAACCCTATCGCCGCCTTTGGAGCTCTCGCGGGGCACGAAAGATGAAGAAGGGTCTGTCGCGGGGCGCGACAGACTGGTCGACCAGCTATAAAAGGGGCAGGAATCGACATTTGCAAATTGTTCATTTTCTCTGATTTCTCTCTCAACATCTATAGGCTAAAGCTATTGCCAAATACCCCCTAACAAGCAAAGCTCTGCCTTGTTGTAAGTACCATAACCCTTCTATTACCCTACACGATTGATCTAGGATTCCGTAATGCATGTCGGCTCTGCCCGACTCAGTCATTGGAATTCTGTCTCGTGTGTACACCCGATTGATTTAGGATTCCGTAATGCATGTCAAGGCTTTTCCTGACTCAGTCATTGGAGTTCTGTCTCGAGTTGTACAGTTAATGCAATTTGGGTTATTTTACTAACACATGTGCATTGTTTAAAATAACCATGAAACTATAATATTATCAGGAAGCTATAATATTACCAGGAAGCCTGTAGGAATACCTAAATCTACAAATGTGAGTTCATCTGCTTTTCCTAAACTGTTTTTATAAAAACCTCAATTGTTTTAAATTATACTTAACAGTAATTGAGTATTTGTAAGTCTACAATTACTGCCGGTATGTTGGGGTTTTGTATACAAAATTTGTGAGACGTTACCTTTGGATAAAGAGTTTTTTTTTTGGTAAAGATTTTGGATAAAGAGTTAGCCAATGAGTAATATGATCCACAAGTCGGGTTGACAGTACTGATTGAGTAATTGATTAGATTAAGCAAATGTAATTGCGGGTTGCCCTCAATGCTGTAAAGTGGTAAAAATTATTTTGATTAAACTGGGATGCACTCACCACTTCTTGCTAACGAAATGTTTTTAAAACGTGTTTCAGGTAACTTACTGTGAAGCCAATAAAAGCCAGATGGAGAGCACTGAAGGCTTAGAAAAGTGGCTATAAAAGTTTCCTAAATAAAAAAAAAGAAAAGAGAATTGTTTTCAATAATTAGGGTTTATCCCTATAAATATATTACAAATGCAAATCGTGTTTTATCCCACTTGTTTACTACAAATGTATTATCCGCGAAATTCGAGATTTATCCCATTTATTTATTTTAAACATCTTGGTGTTTAACTCTGATAAAAATATTTCCTAACTACGGTACTGGTGAAAACTTTCCGCTGCCAAATTAATAAACACCGATACCATCTGACTGGCTCGCGGCTCCCGCTCCCAGGGTGGGGTCGGGGTTGCGACAGAAGAAGAATTTGGGAGGTGCGTCTTCCTCTAGTCGGGTATTTAAATGTTGAAGTTATTATGTATATAATTGTATGTTTAAATGTTTAATTATTTATGTATTAATTTTAATTTTAGGCATGCATTAGTTTAATTGTTTGTTTCAGTGTCTAATTTAGGTCCTGGGTTCGATTTCCACAAAGAGGATTTTCCCATATTTATTGTGTTTCCTCCTGAATTAGTGTATAGACATTATAGCCTAGTGGAGATGGATATGATCGGGTGGTTCCTCTGGTGGCACGTTGATAGTCTAATGGTCTGTCAATGATCCAGATATGTCGTTAAAAAAAACCAAATCATGTACTAATTTAAATTTTTATTGTGTGTTTTAGGGTAATTTAAATTTTTAAATATGAACAAAACAGAAAATAAGGTTTTATGGTGGTGTTGTCACCAAATAAAGTGTTTTAGAGAAGTGGATAGAGCGAGTGAGGTGGCATCACAAGATTGGAGGACATCAGGGTGCTTTAGGGTTGCACCCCTTCCCTATTTAAACATTCTTTGGCTCTTACAATAAGGACCTACTATTTCAAGTTCGTTTAAATAGATCATGGAACTTTTGAGTAGAAACGTGATATCTACCCATATATGCAAAAACACACAAAAAAAACTGAATTTAAAAAACACATGATATAGCTCATGTTTCTTCTAAGCAGGGTATTTATACTACTTAAGAGTTTTCAAGTCATGTCAAACTGGGGCTCCTTGGAAGTTAAGTCCGAGAAAAAGTTGAAGCTTATTCGACTTGACTCGCTTGTTATAAAAACTCTAACTTAAAGTAGATGTTTACAAGAATTTACATATGTATGGATTACCTTGTTTTTAGAAAAAAAAAATTAACCTAATTTAAATAAGGTTATGTTTATGATTAGACTGAACGTTGAGATCTGGCGCCCTAGCTACATTAGCCATTTAACGCCCTAAACATGGCCTTGGAGCCTCAAGAGGGGTGCTAAGGGTGGGTTCATGAAGCCCTTAATAGGTGTTGTGGGAGAAAGTGGTGGACCTATGTGGTCTTGCACCAATCATTAATTTTCTTCATTTATTCTTTCCTTTTATTTTATTTTTTTGAACTATAAATTTCTTTTAATCTATGTCGTCTGTGGAACTTGATCCTAAGCCCTCCCCACACACCTAGGTGCTTAAAGGCTTTGTATTTTTCAATGGACTACCACCTTTGTAACACCTGGATATTTTTGGATCAAATCCTAGCGTGACACTTGCCTAGAAACTAATCCATATAATTCAGAGAGAGTGGTTGTAATAATAAAAAGGGTAATAAATCATATAAATAAGAGTAAATTATAAGTTTTGTCCTTTATGTTTGTCCCAAATTTCAGGCGCTATCCTTTACCTTTAAAATTGATGAGTTTTGTACTTAATGTTTCAAAATCTTGCATGTTATGTCCTTTAGCCCTAACCTAGTTAAATTTTTCTGTTAAATTATATCACACAGGGCTAGTTTAGTCTTTTTATCAAAAAATTAACCAATAGACAAAATTAATAGAACATATTATATGTATAAATAAAAATCTTGTCTGCCTCTTTCTCTATAGCTCTCTTTCTCTCTAGATCTCTCTCACTACCTCTCCCACCGCCATTATTAACCACCAATAGCCACCCTTAGCCACTACCCTCCACCACTCTCCAATTTCATCATCACACCATGATTCTCCTCGCTGAAACCCTAGTTGTGCCGCCGCCTTCATCTCACCATTACAGATCGACGGTACCCTAACCCCAAATAGATGTCGCCTTCATCTCACCATTACAGATCGTCGTTCTCAAATATGAGTATCCGGCACACCTGAGCCCGTTCCTTAGTCAGATTTGTGACCCACGAGTCCGGTGGTCTGCATAATCGACAACATTTGGTTGGATCTGGTAGAGAGCAGGACATGTTAAGGAATTTTGAGCACCATCCGTTGTAGTGCTTTAAATTTTGATTTTTGATCTCATCTGGTTGTAGTTGCTTGTTTCTCAACTTGTTGCTTTTGTTGTTGATTTTTTTTAATTTTTAATCGGTAGATGATTAACTGTTACTTTCGAAGATGTGTTTGTTTGGGTTTTTGTTGTTGAAGATGTGTTTGTCTGGTCGGCGGCAGGTGAGGGTGGGAGGTGGTGGCGGCAGGTGATGGCAAGTGGTGGGTCTGCAACTTTGAAGATGGTGGGGTATTCATTTTAAGTTAATTACATAAATTTCCCTAAAAAACAAAATTACAAAACGGCCCTCATGTGCCTTGCACATGATCAATTTTAACAAAAAAAATTAACTGGGTTTGCTCTAAAGGACATAACATGCAAGATTTTGAAACATTAAGTACAAAACTCATCAATTTTAAAGGTAAAGGACAACGCCTGAAATTTGGAACAAACATAAAGGACAAAACTTGTAATTTACTCTATAAATAATATATTCGAACTTGAGGGGTTAATTCTGCCTAAAAGGCAAATTTTATAAATTTCTGAGGTCCCTTACGGACCGCAAGAACATACTCTTACGGTCATAAGGATGTTCAAAATATTTTGCGCGCCTGTGGTCACTTATGGACCGTAAGCCATACCCATTACGGCCCGCAAGGGGTGCGCTGACAACAAAAATCTGGCTGGAACAGCAGCTTTCTCCTACTTTTGACACTTAAACACCTTCATTACCACCTTAATTCTAGTGTTGACACATAACATGACACTAATCACCTTCCTAAAACTTCTAGTAACACTTGTCACCTTCTCCTCAAACCTTGATTAGTATAAATAGCCTAAGTTAGTTTACATTTTCTTCATACCATTTCTCATTCTTTCTTAAAACTCTAAGTGGAGCTTGCTTCTGCATAAGAAGCCTCCTTCTGAGTACCTAAGTTTTCTTCAACACTAGTAGGTGCTCTTTCTAGTCTGTTTCATTATTTAGGCTAGTTATTGGCCGAAAGTCGAGCAAATTGACTTTTGCTTTGATTTTTGGTTCTGACCATTTTGGTCAAGTCAAAGTTCAAAACGAACTTTTCAACGTGATCATAATAATGAAGATGTTAATCCCTTGAGATGACACCCTCTAAAGATCACGTTAAATAGGCGAAATGACGAGTCAAATTTATATTAAATAAAAAGTCAAAAACGTAAACTTTGCAAATTACGCTAAATGAACTTCTAAGTATCCAAACCTTAAATTTTGACATCATATCAATTTATAAAACATACTAGGACATGTTTAATCATGTCCAACTCGTCATTTCTTGTTTTAGAGCTCATTTCGTAGTCGAAAGTCAAACAGTTGACTTTTGCTTTGACTTTCGATTCTAACCCGTTTGGTCAAGTTTAGGACCCGATTAGGATTTGTAATATGACCATAATATTGTAGGAAATAACCCTCTGAGGTTATATCTTCTGGTCTTGTCGTTTGATGGGTTTATTGACGAGCCAACATTATATACTTTCATAAATGTCTAAAATGCCCTTATGGCGTAAAATGGTTTTAAACCAATAAGGCATATAATCTGACCTCAATAGTTATTATATAACATTATTAAAAATGTTTTGATATAACGGACTCGTCATAAACCTATTCGACTACCCAATATCGCCTATGCGCATACGAAAGTAAAATGATTTGAAAACCATTCTAAATCAGAATGCTTGGTTAAATAACCCGTATCCAACGAGGTCGTGCACTCGAACGGGTATAAACCACATTCTATTTGGTGAATGCTTAATCTAGCAGAACCAAGTATAAATCTAAGTAGCCGGTCAAAGTCCAAAGGATATATATTGACCCGTGAACATTCTATAAGAAAATATTTCCATCCATTCCAGACTAGAAGCCTCCAGTAAATTGCGTCTATATTAGTTGTTTTGATTAATGGTTGTGCTTGATACCTTTGATTTATAAAGAATAGCACAGGTAAATACTCTTAGCCTATTTTCCCCGTACGAACGAAAAAAATAATCTTTGATTCCTGATTGCCGATGAAGTCGGTAAAGCCCTGGCTGGATTTATAACTACACTTAAAGGGCCAGAGTCATCAGTACAAAAACAAAAATCTGTTTCTAAACCCCACTCTACTACTCATAAGACTGAGAAGTCTCATTGCTCCTCAACTAAGAGTGAGCGAAGTATCAAGAGTATCATTAGAACTGAGCCCCATGACTCTAAGAAGGGGTGCACTTATAAGTACTTCATTTCTTGTAAACCCCGTGACTTTACGGGTGAGAATGGAGCCATTGATACTCTAAAGTGGCTCGATGAAATGGAGACCGTTATTGGTATAAGCGGTTGTGCTACTAAGGACACTATTAAATACGTGTCCCAATCCTTCAAGGAGGATGCTCTAACTTGGTGGAAGACACTGATCTAATCCACTGGCAAGGTTGCACTGTACAACCTAAGTTGGTCTAAATTCGTGGAACTGATCCGCGAGACCTACTGCCCACCTCACGAGGTGGCATTAAGTTGAATCTGACTTTCTGAAACTTACTATGAAAAGCCTCGACTGTCGAGCTTATGTATCTGATTACAACTCTCTTTCAAGACCCGTTCCTTATCTGATTACCCTGATTCTAAGCGCATTGCGTAATTTATCGGAGGACTCGCTCTAGAAATTAAGGGGATGGTTAAATCCTCCAAACCTACAACATTCAGATCTGTTGTGGACCTAGCCTTATCTCTCACTGAAGATGAGATAAGAGTAAGAGCGGCTAAGACTGAGAGTGATCACAAGCGGAAGCATGGTGACACCCCTAGTAGGGATTTTAAAAAGGGTAAGACTGGCTTCAGTTATCACCAGTCCAAGCCGAATGAGGCAAAACCCGAGTGTAAAACCTGCGGGAGGCGACATTTTGGAAGATGTCTCCATGAGCAACCCAAAGGTTATGGCATCTGTAAAAATATGGACCACAAGTATCATGAATGCAAAGATTTGAAGAACGCCACCTTTTATGGATGTGGCGAGAAGGGGCATATAAAGACCCACTGCCCGAAGTGGGCAACTGATGGAAAGAACAAGGCCACTAATGCCAAGAAAGGCAATGCCTGAGCCTTTTAGTTGATTGTGAGAGAAGCAGTTAAAAGACATAAATATCATTATGGGTACGTTTCTCGTAAATGATTTATTTGTTAGCCTTATTTGATTATACGGCTGATAAAAGTTTCATTGACTATAAATTTAGTAATTTTCTAAATCTGCCCTAAAGAGCCTTATATATTATTTATAGGGTCGAGTGGCCAATGGAAATAGCTTCCACAATTCTTGATAGATATGTTATACCCATCAAGAACTAATCTATCTCTGTTAATCTTCTATCTATAAATATTGCGGGATTCGATATGGCTTTAGGCACGGATTGGTTAGTTCAAAACCAAGTCCGCATTGCCTGCAATAAGAAACTTATCGAAACTAAATCTCCATCTGGTGATATACTCACTATTCGTGGAGATCAACACTATGAATTGCCCGAGAAAGCATCTATGCTTAAGGCATCCAAGTGCTTGAAAAGAAGATATATCATAGTCGACAGACTGACTAAGTCGGCACATTTCTACCAAATTTAGGAAACTTATAATCCGACAAGCTAGTTAAGTTGTATGTTGACAACATTGAGTCTCTTCATAGAGTATTGTTGTTTATAGTATCGGATTAAGATACTAGATATACTTCTCATTTCTGGAAAAGTTTCTAGCAAGCGTTTAGTACGCACTTAAACTTGAGTATGACTTACCATCCCTAGACTGATGGGCAGAGTGAGCGTACAATCTAAACTTTAAAAGACATGCTATGCACATGCACGATTAACTTAGGCGGTAGTTGGAATGAACATTTACCCCTGATTGAATTCTTCTGTGATAATAGCTATTACACTAGTATAAAAGCCGCACCTTTTTGAGACTTTATACGGGAGAAAGTGTAGAACACCCGTCTGTTGGGCTAAAGTTGGTAGAAACCAACTCTCTGGACCTAAGATTGTCCTAGAAACAACTAAAAGAATCTTACAAACCTGAGATAGACTCAAGGCTGCCCATGACAGGCAGAAGAGCCATGATGATAAAAGGCGGAAGCCTCTCAAATTCCAAATCGGAGATAGTATAATACTGAAAGTCTTACTTTGGAAAGACGTATTAAGGGCAAGTTGAGCCCTAGATATATTAGACCATTCGAGATAACAGAATGTGTCAGTTCAGTAGCATATAGACTTAAGCTACCAATAGAGCTGAGTGGAATCCATGATGTATTCCATATCTCTAATCTGAAAAGTGCTTAGCTGATAAAGCACTTGTCATGTCTCATCATGACGTTCAAATTAACGAGAACTTAAGGTTTATTGAAAAACCTTTGTCCATTAAGGATCATGAAATTAAAAAGCTCCATAAGAAAAAGGGTTCCCTCATCAAAGTAAAATAGGATTCCCGTCGTGGCCCAAAATACACTTGAGAGGTTGAATCTGAAATGATACGGAAATAACCGTATTTATCTGAATAAATCTCGAGGACGAGATTTCCTTTAAGGGGGTGAGGATGTAACACCCATGAGTTTTCATCCAATTGTGCGATGACACGTGTCCTGAATCTCCAACTAAGGAGGGGAATTTTGCATTCAACTATGTAACAATACGTGCCCAATCCTCCAACTAATCTCGACTGGAATGAGGAATGACCCATACTATACGTTCAATGAAACATGTCTCGTATCTCCAACTAATCCCTACTCTGGGAAGGAGAAAGACTATTATTATGCGTTAGCTAAAACGTATCCTAAATCCTCCGAATAATCCCAACTATGTGGAAGGAGAAGGACAAAAATGGCCAAATGAGAATTTATCAAAGTCCAAGTACTAGAATATAAAATCTCAAAACTTTGCTCCTGAAGGTCCCTTACGGACCGCAAGGCTTAGCGCTTACGGTCCGCAAGGATGTTTCAATTCCTGTGTGCACCTAAGGTCCTTACGGACCGTAAGCCATGACCCTTACGGTCCGTAAGGGGTGTGCTGGCAGAATGTTCTTGCTGCCCAAGGCAGCCTGCATATTATGACACCTCTCCCGCGAATTGCCACCATTTCTCTGGTTCTTATACATCATTAGACACTTGTAAACATCTAAGAATCAATGCCAACACTTGGCATGATCTCATGAACTTGATACAAGTATAAATAGAGGTGATCTTGAGTTATTTCAACTTGCACCTCATAAGTTTTTTTTCTCTAATCTTCTATTGGAGTTTGCTTCTGCTTAGAGGCCTCCTACTGAAGTTTAAACTTCTCATAGAACACTTGTAAGTGTTCTTTCCTAGTTCTTTTCATTTCTAGGCTAAGTTATTAGCCGAAAGTCAAGCAAATTGACTTTTGCTTTGACTTTCGGTTATGACCATTACGGTCAAGCCAATGTTCGATTCGAACATGGCTACGTGATCGTAGTAATGAAGGTTATAATCCTCTGAGATTATACCTTCTAAAGATCAAGTTAAGTAGGCGAAATGACGAGTCGAATTTATACTAAATAAAAGGTCAAAAACGTAAACTTTGCAAAATACGCTAATTAAGTTTCTAACAATTAAAACCTTAGATTTTGACATCATATCTATTTATAAAGCATAGTAGGACATGTTTAAGCATGTCCAACTCGTCATTTCTTGATTAGAGCTTAATTCTATGTCGAAAGTCAAGCAGTTTGACTTTTGCTTTGACTTTCGATTCTGACCCGTTTGGTCAACGTTAGAACTTATTTAAAACTGATATTATGACCATATTAGTATAAGGTATAACCCTTTGAAGTTATACCTCTTGGTCATGTTATTTGGTAGGTCAAATGACAAGTCTAGTATTTATATTTTGAAAAGGACGAATATGCCCTTTATATTCTAAAAGTTAAAGAAACGGTTTTCAAACCAAAGTAGCTAACATTCTGACTTTTAAAACAGAATGTATAATGTAATAAAATGTGTTTTGACACCTTGGACTTGTCATAAGACCCAACTAACCTTCCGAACCCGCTTTTACGCGCATAACTAGTTATACGAACCTAGTTCGTATAATCTAGGCGTAACGGGTCTAATCACTTCAACTTCACTTCAAAACAGAATGTTTGGTTAATTGAGCTTTATCCAAAGAGCCATTGCATTCGAATAGGCATAAACCACATTTATTGCGATCTACGCTTAACTTAGCGAATCTATTCTTAAGTAACGGGTCATGCCTAAAGGAACTAACCTTTGACCCGTATACATTCTAACAGATAACTAATTTTGTTCATTCCAGACTATAGAACCCCTAGATAATCGGATTTGGGTCAATAATACTTTTACTTGCGGCTTTTGCTAAATTATAATCGTATATGATTGGAATTTATCAAAAGGTAAATACTCTTAACTTATTTTGTTTTTAAACTTGGGGTATGGCGAATACGTCAGTTGGAGCGGGTATTATATAAATGAGCCGTCTATGATTGCTCATAAATATAAGAACTCGGTTTAATCCGTTTTACTTGATAACTGAAACAATTGAGGATTATCGGTACCGTGTCCGGGCATCCCGTCTCATCAACTATTATGGCCATACGGAATAACGTGCAGGGTAGGCATACCGACTGTAAGACACGTTTATTCAACTTTGGTGTGTACTCTTAATCATTATAGCACTGAAAATGACTAGCTCTAATCTCTAGTTTCCGTTGTATGACAAGTATGTAAATCTGGTGACAATATAAAATCCCAAAAAATATTAAATGATTACCTACGGGTTTTCTCTATGTATAAAACTCTTTTTGAAAAACTGTTTTCAAAACGAGTCAGTTAATTGTATTTACCATCGAAAGCTGACGTATTTTCAAAAGATTGAACCGCAGGTACCGACCCTTATAATAGGCTGGGAATCCAGGTCAGCTAGAATGAATGTTATAGAATTTGCAACTCCTCAGCTTAAGGCCTATGATGTCTAAAGCTTGTTTTACTAGATCCCAGCTGTGAGCTTATACTGAAACGCTTGTATAACTTTTATATATATATTCAAGCTTTTATTGAAATGAATATTTTTACTCAATTACTTCCACTGCATTATTACTTGTGAGACTGTTATCCAATCGTCACGACCCATCCGACTCATTGGAATTTGGGGTGTGACACGGTTATACAAATTAAGTGTGCAAGTTCTAATTGATGTTGTCTAACACAAATAAAAATATACATCATGTTTTCGTCGAACTATTCAACCAACTAACCCTCAATCCATCAACCCATCTATATAAATATGTTTTTAATTGATACGCCCCAAAAGATATTTTTAATTGTTTGTTTTCAGTTATCACCCAGAATCTCTCGTGTAAGCAAATACCCTATCTTCTCTAAATAATTTGTTTTTCTTAAATTTCTATTTATTTTATTTTTAACTCGAATTCAGTCTAGGGATGACCTCAGTACTGTCCGATACTGAACCGGTACCGGTACCGAAACTTCTTAAAAGTGGGTATCAGTACCGGTACCGAATATACCCGGTTCGGTACCGGTTTACCGAAATGTAACGTACCGGATTGGTACCGAACCGGTACCGAAAATGCTAAAAGTCGGTACCGAATCGGTACCGAAAAAGTACCCGGTTCGGTAAATTCGGTACCGGTATCAGGAACGATTTGCTCATCCCTAATTCAGTCGGTCATGTAAGTAAATGACTAAGTGGTTGTTTGACAACTTCTAAATGGTTAGGTGCTGAACTAGTAAGAGGTCGGAACTCGGAACCAATAAGTGCTGAACCAAGGTCTGAACCATTAAGAGTCAGTATAATGTTTAACCGTTCAGAGGCAAATGTCTGACAAATTCGGATTAGAGGTCTTAACCATTCAGAGGCAAATGTCTGAACCATTCAGACATCTACTTGAGAAACAAACAATCAGAATCATTAAATATTAAACCAGTAAAAGATCTCAACCATTAAGAACCCATTAAAGCTAAACAAAAACATCTAAATTATTTCTAAACTATCTATTTTTAGTTAAAATTTAAAAATCATAAACTCTTTAACACTTTCTTTACTTGAAAATCATCGATTCGCCCAAATTCATCATCGATTCACGTGTTGAAATTGCACAGACATCACTCACACCTCTTTTATTATTATTATTTTTTTTTGGGGGGAAAAAAATGAAGAACGTCATTTGATATGGAGTTAGTTTTTTTGAGTTTTAATATAAGTAATTCTTTTATGCAAGTTAATTCTTTTAAAATAAGTAAGTTTTTACTACGGTGCCATTTTTGAAGCAACGTGCAGTTGCCGTAGTTTTGTTTTCTCAAAAACCATGATACACATTCAATCAATCTTCCACCACCGAAACATGCAAGTTCTCGTACATGTTCATCTACAACAACACCACATGGCATTATCTTCAGTCACTAGACACTGCACTTACAGACCATCGCATTCAAACACGATATTTCTCTCAGGACACCAAATAAGCAGAACATGACACAACCCCCTGCTGCCTCATGTCATCGTGACACTATATGATATTGGGATTTTTACATATTTCCCACTCCTAAGCTGCTTTATTACGTATTTCCCCAAATAAAAAAAACAATTACATATTTCCCCTCCCTAACCCATGTATATTACATATTTCCCCTTTTTATTAAAAACTCTTATTAAATGACTATTTTACCCTTAATGAACTATTAAATGAATATTTACATATTTCCCATTTCTAATATCATTAACCAATTACATATCTCTCTAATTCATATAGTATTTTACCAATTATTCTACTTGCTACTCTTCTCAAACAATACTATAATAATAATAATAATAATAATAATAATAATAATAATAATAATAATAATAATAAAATATAATCTTTCAAAAATGTAATCAAAATGATCACAGAATACAATTAACAATATGGTAAAAATGCGTTGAAATTGATACATATTTATTATCACAGTATACAATTAGCAATGTGGTAAAAATATAATAGAATCAAGTTCATGTTAAAAGATTTATCTGCAAATAATGGTATTGTAATGATACTTTTTCTGTACGAAATTATGAGAAAAAAATTATAGCCAACAGTTATAAGTAAAAAATGTTTTTTTTTTTCTAAAATTTGTAACCAAGTATTTCTATTGAGATGTTATATTAGCTTAATTCCTAAGACTTTTTTTAATAATATTAACTTATTTTACAATAAGTTCTAAGATAGTATCTAATTGCTAGTAAAAAAACTAAAAGATTTTATTAGTTTACGAGACCCTCTTGGATAAAAATAGTATTAGCTTATTTTACAAAAGTTCTCTAACAATATCCAAATGCATCCTCACCATTATGCAACTCTCCACATGAATTAGGAAGATATGTAATTAATTGATGATATTAGAAATGAGAAATATGTAAATATTTTCATTTAATAGTTCATTAAGGGTAAAATAGTCATTTAATAAGAGTTTTTAATGAAAAGGGGAAATATGTAATATATATGGGTTAGGGAGGGGAAATATGTAATTGTTTTTTTGATTTGGGGAAATACGTAATAAGCCAGCTTAGGAGGGGGAAATATGTAAAAATCCCTATGATATTTGTCCAACATTTTGATTGATAGCCGTGGTACAATTAAAATCTCTAACAACCATTGCTCAACTATCATTTTAGGGCTTTTGAGGTAGTGACTTTGACTTTCCAGACTACTTGAACGCCCGAATATGTTATCATGCCATTTGGCACGGGCCTGCCTTTTCAAGACTTGTATGGTGCCCTTAATCAAGTCCATGAGGACCAATCGTTCCAAGCTAGTTATGATCATGAACTGCTATCTTCGTAGTGCTATGTAATCTTATGAGGTGTGGCCCCAACTCCAACCAACGATATACGAGAAGAGCTAGCACTTCTGATATACATGTTTGGTAAAAGGTCGAGGAACACCCGAAAGATATATAGGAGTGATCAGAGACCCATCGAATTCTAAAATAACTCAAGTATAGACGATCTTTAAAATTTTACCCATCACATCCATTAGCATTTTACACGTACTTACGGTTTTGATTTATAATTTATATTATGTTCGTAAACTTCTGTGTATGGTACACACTAGTTTAGGAATTTTTATTTATTAATAAATAGAAAATTTACATTTTTCTTTTGTGTTAGGGTAAATTAAATTGAGATCTAATACACACATATATAAACAAACAGGGGAAGGATCACTAAATAGTGGATTTTGTCCAAGTAGTGTTACACTCCAACCGATGGCGGAATCATCGGGGCATGGCACTGAGCGAAACAGATTGTCCAGAAGTTTCCATAACAACTATCATTACCATTTAATTTATGTAACACGTCTCATACCGTGCCTCAAATGGCATAACAAATTATTATAAATAACATCTAGTCAAATATTCTGTTCCGACAACTCAGATTTAAATGCAAATATAAAATAATATTTTTCAAATGCTTCTAGAGACTCGATCTGCAAGATCTACAGACAACTATGCTCTAGACGCTTATTCTAAGCTCGCCTTCCTAGCAGATAAGTATCCTAATTGCCTGTCACATACGTTAAAATAAAGTCAATACATATAATGTAGAGGTGAGCATACAAGTTTGATAATAGCATATAGAGTTCGAAATAGTTTACGCATAACCAGCACGTACACAGAGGAAAACGAAGCACGTTAATTATCGACATGTATCTATCGATACCAATGACTGCGGGTTGACTGTCCGAGACAGTTCGCAATACATGATTACCACCGTAATCCATGCAATTAATTGTCCTTAACAACCCCCGTGTGAACGGGTGCTGAGTCCAAACTATAGTACTACGTCGTTAAGGCAGGTAGACAGCATTCCACGTGTAAACATAACAACAAGCATTCATTTAGTCACGTAATACATGCAGAATGGTTAGCGTTTAAAGTAATTGAGTAGTGTGTTCGATTGTGATTTAGCTAAGTAACGTACGTAACACCCAAAAGTGCTAAAACAAAAAGGGTTCGAGTATACTCACAGCGGTTGATTGATGGATTGAAGGGAGCGCTTGAGAGTAGGGTTAGCCTGAATAGTTCGATAGCATAACGATGAGTAACGCGTAAAATGGAAACAAGTGATGATGGGTCGAACAGCCTGGTCGATCGAACGGTAGGTTCGATCGAACGGATTGTTAGTTCGGTTGGACAGTTCGTTCGGACAGCCTGTTCGATCGCCCGGTAGGCTCGATCAGTTGGACTGTTTGAGTGGATTGTTTCTTCCTTTGAGTAGGATGTGTTTGTGTATGATGGCTTGTCCTTTTGAAGTTTTCGTTGTAGTCTTTAAGAACATTGAAGTGTTCTTACCTTTTAGGTCGATCGATCGAACAGCCTCTTCGATAGGCCGGCTTAACCAATCGGTTAGACACTTCAGTAGTAAGTCCTCAGCAGGATGTCACCTTGTGACAACCCGTAACTTCGAAGTATAAATCGTACGTTTTGCTCTTACAAATAAAAATATATCTATTTATTTATTTTCGACGAATTAAACTTATACTCATTTAGTTTATAGTGTGCAAACTTGCAGTCAAAACCAGATCTATTTGTTGATGAACCTACTCGAACCGTTTGAAACATGACCTAAACCGCATAACTCGAAACTTTTGAGGCCCGAACCCTTAGCATGAATATTTACATTTATGTTAGTTGGATAATATAAATCTCTATTAGTTGGTTGATATAAATCTTTATTAGTTAATATAAATTAGCTAAGTAAACTAACCCAAACCAAATTCCCTAAACCCCATGTGCGTACATATTACACCCCTTTTTCCCTGTGTAAAAAGGTCAGCCCAATCAACTCAGCTTTGTGACAGCCCATTATCGGCCAATTAAAGGAGCCGCCCAGTTGTATTATATATGCATGCGGTTATCACAAGAACTCAAAAACAAAAGAAAAACCCTACCTAGTCCTAGTTGTTGTGCGGCAGAACCTTTCCCCCTTGTCGAAGCCTTTTCCTCTTGAATTCAGCAGGTTAGCAAACATTGTGTAATTAGTTTAGTTCTCTTGTGACACTTGCTAGAACTGTATAGATTATTATTACTTGATATCCTACATGATGAAATTGTTGTTCATGAAAATAATTGAGAGATCTTGGTTAATCCTATGAATACGTTTTGTGTTAGTGATTAATAATATATGATTTGCTATACGCCATAAATGGATAACATGTGAATTAATCAATAAAACAGGTTGATTGTTTATGCGAGTGGATTCATGATTTTTGTGTTTTCTAAAGTGGTAGTTTTCATTGTATACAATTAGTGCTCACATACTTATGAACAGATTAATGAAACTGTTGAAACTTTATGAAGGGTGATGGAACCTAGGGTTGCACGGTTATGTATAATAATTGATAGATTACATTAATTGTCATGGTTTGAATTATAAAGCTTGAGTCAGAAAGTGGAGGTTGTATGCATGTTTATGGCTCGGTGATGATAAGGGATATGTTTGTACATAGGATGTGAAATCTGATGTTATTGACTAAATAACTTGCTGTGATTAATATTAGTGTTTCACGGGTTCGCTAGTTAAGCGTTTGCGGGGTTCGGGTAACGACTAAAGCTGAAAACAGAATCTGTTCAACGGTTTCAGCCAACTTCAGTTGGCTGTAACCAGGTCGTAATATAACAAAAATTAGGTTTTCTTGAGTCTACAACGTGTTATTTTGAAACACGATTCAAATGGCACTGGAATCATGATTTTTGGACGTCGTTTTCTATTTTAAATAAACTATTTCGTTTCAGCAACGAAAGCTGAGTTTTTCTGCAGAAAATACGCTGACTTGCGTAGCCTGTTCCGGGACTTTAAATTATCGAAACTTTACGTTTTCAGAGTCTAAAACCAAGTATCCGGAAATAGCTTTCAAACATAAGTGGTTTCGTATTTTTCGGACAGGTCTAGGTATTTTTAGCGGAATTGTTTGTAAAACTGCTATGAGCTGCCATTTTCTGCAGAAAAAGGAGCGAACGTTTTGCGTTATAACTCGGTGTGTGGTTACTGTTTGAATATGAAAATGTTACTGTAGATTCTATGGATCGGACATGCGATTTTGTTTTTGGTTTCGCGCCAATCGGATACACAGATATTTTTAAATAAATTTTTCGGCAAACGTGATCAGATTACGTCAAATCTGATCATGGTTTGGCGCAAGATTTTTCACGAAAATTCCGTAAGGAATTTGGTCACCAAATTTTAATACAATGGTCTCTGGTTCGATTGAAACGTTCCGTAATTTTTCGGGAACTATCCGATTCCCTAACGGTCCCGATTAATGCACCGCAAATTGTCCGAAAATGCACTTAAAAGCTGAAATTTTGTGACAAGATTTACTTGTGATTTGTGACGAATATGTGGTCGCTAATTCGAATAGCGACACATTGCATGCATGTGTACATATATACATTATAATATTTTGTGTGCAATATGTTAGAATACGTGTAGGAACTTTGTGCTCTATTTGAAACCACTAATTAACTAAATGTTAATCATACTAGGACGTGATTGACCAATCCTGACCGTTAGCTATTTTAAGAGTCAAACCGAGCAAACCAAGGTGAGTTCACACAGCCAAGGCATGGGGTTCCCAGGGTGGGAATGGGATTTTGATGATTTATTCGTACATACTTAATTAATAGAACCTAATGATATGGTCCTCGGGTGAGGAAGAGAAATGATAAGATACGGCTAGACTAGTATACCGATTGAACTGATCTTCGCATACACGCCAAGGGTTGGCCGCGATATTATGACTAATCATTCGCACAGATGCCTTGGGAAGGCCGCGAACTATACTCTAAACTTCGCATACATGCCAGGGTGGCCGCGATACAAATATACCTAGTCTAGGATATTTGGGAGTATTTCCCCAAATCTTCGCATACATGCCGAGAGGGCCCGCGATGGAACGAACTAATACGATACATGACTTAACGAACGAACAAAAGGCTTACTTTCCTATTACTATTACTGAACTGTTTACTGTGAACTCGCTCAACTAGTTGTTGACTCTCTGCTGCATGCCTTGCAGGACCTTAGGTACTTATGGAGCTTGCACAAGGAGGAGCAGGTCGTTGTGGGCAATGGATCGTGAATGCTTGTTAAACGTTTATGACATTACACACTTAATACTTATGTTTGGGTTTTTACATTTATGCTTCCGCTACACTTGATTATGTTGGTTTTGGAAACACCTTTCGTATTGTTGAATAACGATTACTACTTATTTACATGTTCAATATGATTGGTGGCTTGATCCTGGTCAGTCACGCCTCCAAGCGGTGGTACTCCGCGTGTGGATTTTTGGGGGTGTGACAGATTGGTATCAGAGCCATTGGTTATAGAGAACTAGGTTTTAATATGGGAAAACGTTTTATTAAAACCAGACTATAACCAGAACAGTGCTCTCAACGATCCACAACGACGCTTCGCTCCACGTGCAAGACTCAACACTTTAGATGGTATGGTCTATGTTTATGTTACCTACTTGTTAGTTACATTTGCATGGTGCATTGTTTATGGTATGCTTAGTTAACGTAGTAGCATGTTGCCCTTATTAGCCCTAGTGTGCTTGCTTTGACACTCAACTATTTACTTTAAACTTGACAAGTAGTGATCAAATTCTTTTCCTGTTTTCTCCTCACCTCAATACGACAACTGTTTTATGCGTTCTATTTATCCATACGACCGTCTCGACATGACGTCGCCATCTGACCCTCCGTACAGTCGGTTTGTACGTCAGCATTCACAAAGACCAGACCTGGCTTACACGAACACGGGCTTAGTAGAATTAAACCCATGCATCCCTGTTGACGAACTTTATCACCTTCACCAGTCATCGTCGCCAGAAGCGAAGCAGTCACAGTTACACGCGTTTGTCGTTAAGCAACACGAAACGTTACCCACCCAAACTCTGTTTTGGACAACTGATACACTCGCGCGACCGCGATGTAACGAACTTCCCTGTTGTGCCATGCCGCCATGCACCACTACTGGAAATTACTTCTAGACAATAGATTAGCTGGTCGAATCCTTCGGTTGTTAATGGACCCCTGTTTTCGCTCGATTCTTCGTACGGACCTCATTAATTTCCTGTTTCTTTAATTGGCAACTGATATAACGAAACGCTAACAACCATACCATGATTTCCACCGATCACAATATTAGCCCCCCCCCCCAAGCGTTGTAAGGTATCTATAGATTAAGTTCGTCGAAACTCACTTCAAGCCATTGTTTTAGAACAATTTTCGGGACGAAAATTCTTTCAAGTAGGGGATGATGTGACACCCCAAGAAAAACCAGGAAACCACCTTTACCTAACTAGCTTCCTCAGTGACTACGTGCTAAATTTCATTACGAAATTTCTTTCATGTTGGGGATGATGTGACAACCCGTAACTTCGAAGTATAAATCGTACATTTCGCTCTTACAAATAAAAATATATCTATTTATTTATTTTCGACGAATTAAACTTATACTCATTTAGTTTATAGTGTGCAAACTTGCAGTCAAAACCAGATCTATTTGTTGATGAACCTACTCGAACCGTTTGAAACATGACCTAAACCGCATAACTCGAAACTTTTGAGGCCCGAACCCTTAGCATGAATATTTACATTTATGTTAGTTGGATAATATAAATCTCTATTAGTTGGTTGATATAAATCTTTATTAGTTAATATAAATTAGCTAAGTAAACTAACCCAAACCAAATTCCCTAAACCCCATGTGCGTACATATTACACCCCTTTTTCCCTGTGTAAAAAGGTCAGCCCAATCAACTCAGCTTTGTGACAGCCCATTATCGGCCAATTAAAGGAGCCGCCCAGTTGTATTATATATGCATGCGGTTATCACAAGAACTCAAAAACAAAAGAAAAACCCTACCTAGTCCTAGTTGTTGTGCGGCAGAACCTTTCCCCCTTGTCGAAGCCTTTTCCTCTTGAATTCAGCAGGTTAGCAAACATTGTGTAATTAGTTTTGTTCTCTTGTGACACTTGCTAGAACTGTATAGATTATTATTACTTGATATCCTACATGATGAAATTGTTGTTCATGAAAATAATTGAGAGATCTTGGTTAATCCTATGAATACGTTTTGTGTTAGTGATTAATAATATATGATTTGCTATACGCCATAAATGGATAACATGTGAATTAATCAATAAAACAGGTTGATTGTTTATGCGAGTGGATTCATGATTTTTGTGTTTTCTAAAGTGGTAGTTTTCATTGTATACAATTAGTGCTCACATACTTATGAACAGATTAATGAAACTGTTGAAACTTTATGAAGGGTGATGGAACCTAGGGTTGCACGGTTATGTATAATAATTGATAGATTACATTAATTGTCATGGTTTGAATTATAAAGCTTGAGTCAGAAAGTGGAGGTTGTATGCATGTTTATGGCTCGGTGATGATAAGGGATATGTTTGTACATAGGATGTGAAATCTGATGTTATTGACTAAATAACTTGCTGTGATTAATATTAGTGTTTCACGGGTTCGCTAGTTAAGCGTTTGCGGGGTTCGGGTAACGACTAAAGCTGAAAACAGAATCTGTTCAACGGCTTCAGCCAACTTCAGTTGGCTGTAACCAGGTCGTAATATAACAAAAATTAGGTTTTCTTGAGTCTACAACGTGTTATTTTGAAACACGATTCAAATGGCACCAGAATCATGATTTTTGGACGTCGTTTTCTATTTTAAATAAACTATTTCGTTTCAGCAACGAAAGCTGAGTTTTTCTGCAGAAAATACGCTGACTTGCGTAGCCTGTTCCGGGACTTTAAATTATCGAAACTTTACGTTTTCAGAGTCTAAAACCAAGTATCCGGAAATAGCTTTCAAACATAAGTGGTTTCGTATTTTTCGGACAGGTCTAGGTATTTTTAGCGGAATTGTTTGTAAAACTGCTATGAGCTGCCATTTTCTGCAGAAAAAGGAGCGAACGTTTTGCGTTATAACTCGGTGTGTGGTTACTGTTTGAATATGAAAATGTTACTGTAGATTCTATGGATCGGACATGCGATTTTGTTTTTGGTTTCGCGCCAATCGGATACACAGATATTTTTAAATAAATTTTTCGGCAAACGTGATCAGATTACGTCAAATCTGATCATGGTTTGGCGCAAGATTTTTCACGAAAATTCCGTAAGGAATTTGGTCACCAAATTTTAATACAATGGTCTCTGGTTCGATTGAAACGTTCCGTAATTTTTCGGGAACTATCCGATTCCCGAACGTTCCCGATTAATGCACCGCAAATTGTCCGAAAATGCACTTAAAAGCTGAAATTTTGTGACAAGATTTACTTGTGATTTGTGACGAATATGTGGTCGCTAATTCGAATAGCGACACATTGCATGCATGTGTACATATATACATTATAATATTTTGTGTGCAATATGTTAGAATACGTGTAGGAACTTTGTGCTCTATTTGAAACCACTAATTAACTAAATGTTAATCATACTAGGACGTGATTGACCAATCCTGACCGTTAGCTATTTTAAGAGTCAAACCGAGCAAACCAAGGTGAGTTCACACAGCCAAGGCATGGGGTTCCCAGGGTGGGAATGGGATTTTGATGATTTATTCGTACATACTTAATTAATAGAACCTAATGATATGGTCCTCGGGTGAGGAAGAGAAATGATAAGATACGGCTAGACTAGTATACCGATTGAACTGATCTTCGCATACACGCCAAGGGTTGGCCGCGATATTATGACTAATCATTCGCACACATGCCTTGGGAAGGCCGCGAACTATACTCTAAACTTCGCATACATGCCAGGGTGACCGCGATACAAATATACCTAGTCTAGGATATTTGGGAGTATTTCCCCAAATCTTCGCATACATGCCGAGAGGGCCCGCGATGGAACGAACTAATACGATACATGACTTAACGAACGAACAAAAGGCTTACTTTCCTATTACTATTACTGAACTGTTTACTGTGAACTCGCTCAACTAGTTGTTGACTCTCTGCTGCATGCCTTGCAGGACCTTAGGTACTTATGGAGCTTGCACAAGGAGGAGCAGGTCGTTGTGGGCAATGGATCGTGAATGCTTGTTAAACGTTTATGACATTACACACTTAATACTTATGTTTGGGTTTTTACATTTATGCTTCCGCTACACTTGATTATGTTGGTTTTGGAAACACCTTTCGTATTGTTGAATAACGATTACTACTTATTTACATGTTCAATATGATTGGTGGCTTGATCCTGGTCAGTCACGCCTCCAAGCGGTGGTACTCCGCGTGTGGATTTTTGGGGGTGTGACACACCTGATCGAACAACATGTTCGATCGGGTGGCACTCCAATACATCGAACGAGTTGAAAATCGATTAAGTGTTGAAGCATAGTATCTCATGATCCGAAGAGTAATTCAACCCAACCCGTAGTTCAATCGAACAGCACTTCGTTCAATACTAGACTTCATGAAATTGTTAAAGTGTGGGGCCATGTGCTAGCCGATCGGCTGGCCTGGTCGATCGGCTGGCATGTCCGATCGGTTGGGCTGTTCGTTCGAACAGCCTGTTCGATCGGTCAGCATCCTGACCTGGTCGGCCTGTTCGTTTAACACTTGGCTGTTCTGCTTGTTTGACGTTATATCGAGGTATTTTGACAACGAGCTAAACCATGGCACCTTCGTTTCTTACTTGTTTCCTCTGCTCGGACAGGAATCACCAAAGTCCGGCCGGTGAACGGTTCGGAATGGTAGTTTAACGTTTAACCCGAAATCGGTGAACCTCGTAGATAGAACCCGAATCTTGAACCACACAACCATTAGAATGACTAGTGAGTTGGCTCAAGCTCCGTTTCTACCGGTTTGAAGGCATTGAGTGTAAAAGAGTTGAAAGAAAGTTGGAAAATCCATCTTTCAATCCTTTACATTGTGTAAATGTTCAGATCTAGGATAGATCTTAGTTTGTTTATGTGGAAATCGGCTAGATCTAAGTGATTCTTGGTGGATTGAGGCCAAAACATGAAGTTCTTAAAGAACACCATGATGACATCATCCTAAAATACTTAGTTATTGATGATTTCACGGTTAGAAACCAAGATTTGAGATAGAAAGGTGTAGGAGCGTGTATTGATCAAGAAAGTACAAGATTTAGGATGAAAACTTACCGGGATTGAGAGAAATCTGAGAAAAGAAGGGGAACACGAGCTGGTCGGTCAGAGAGTTTCCAAAAGTGGAAAGAATGACAATGACAGGCCTATTTATAGGCTTCCAAAAGGGGAAAGAGCTGGCCGATCGGTCAGGCATCCCGATCGGACAGCCTGCTCGATCGGACAGTCCGTTCGATCGGCTGGGCTGTTCGATCGGCTAGGAGCCTGATCGATCAACAGCCTGCTTTGAGTGTTCGGTGCGACGATTTCTGATAATTCGATTTCGATTGAGTTCGAGTTTCGATTCGATTGCTCACCACACATAACATAAAGTAAACACGCACAAGTAACACGTAAGGCACACACACACGTAATATAACACCAAATTCGCATGATTCGAGTTTCGAGTTTGATTGATGATTCGAGTAGCTTGATTATTATTGATTGATTGACTTTATCGCATTGTTAGTTCCTACTATTCACAGTCGTAAAGCGTTTCGCGTATATTAAACATTCGATTACTTCGATTCCTTTGATTTACAACACTTACTCCACATAATACTAATAATAAAACACAAAATAGACTAATTATAGTCAAAGAAGTCAAACTTGACTTGGACTTTGACTTTGACTTTGACATTTGAAAACACGGGGTGTTACAGCCTCCCCTTGTTTAGGGAATTTCGTCCCGAAATTAGGCTGAAAGCTGCACAACACCGTGAATGGTCTTACCAATTTCTCGCTTCAGATCTTCATTTAAACAACTGCGGGTACTTAGCCTTCATGTCGCTTTCGAGTTCCCAAGTGAACTCTGCGCCTCGTCTGCCTTCCCATCGGACTTTCACGATAGGGATGCGCGAGCGTCTGAGTTGCTTGGTTTGGCGATCCATGATTTCGACGGGCTTTTCTACGAAATGCAGCGTTTCATTGACTTGAAGGTCGTCGAGAGGTACAATCAGATCATGATCAGCTAGACATGTTTGGAGGTTTGACACATGGAAAGTCGGGTGGACGTTACTAAGTTCCCCTCGGTAGTTCGAGTCTCTAGGCGACTTTTCCGATCCTTTCCAGAATCTTAAAAGGTCCAACATATCGTGGCGCTAGTTTCCCTTTCTTGCCGAATCTGACCACACCTTTCCAAGGTGATACGTTTAGGAGTACGTAGTCGCCAACGTCAAATTCAAGGGGCTTGCGTCTTCTATCGGCGTAACTTTTCTGTCTATCCCTGGCTTTCGACAAGTTGTCCCGAATCTGAAGGATTTTGTCAGTCGTTTCTTGTAGTAACTCGGGACCGGTTAATTGCGAGTGACCGATCTCGTGCCACACAATAGGCGAACGGCATCTTCTTCCATATAAGGCCTCGAATGGTGCCATTTGTATGCTGGCATGATAGCTGTTGTTGTACGAGAATTCGACTAATGGTAGGTATTTGTTCCAACTACCACCGAAGTCTATGACACACGCACGGAGCATGTCTTCAAGAGTACGGATCGTTCTTTTAGTCTGTCCGTCGGTTTGAGGATGGAATGCGGTACTCAGGTTAAGCGTCGTACCAAGAGCTGCTTGAAACGTTTCCCACAATCACGAAGTAAACGAGCGTCACAGACTGAAATGATGTCACGAGGCGTACCATGATTACAAATGATCTCGTCGGTGTAGATTCGGGCTAGTCGTTCTACCTTGTAGTCTTCCCGTATTGGCAAAAAGTGGGCTGATTTGGTCAGACGATCAACTATAACCCAAATGCTGTCGTGACCTGATGGCGTGGGCGGAAGTTTGGTTACGAAATCCATAGCTATACTTTCCCACTTCCATATAGGGATTGGAGGTTGTTCGAGTAAGCCAGAAGGTCGTTGATGTTCGGCCTTAACTCTTGCGCAAGTTAGGCAACTTCCAACATAGAGAGCAATATCCCGTTTCATGCCCGGCCACCAGTACTTGTAACGTACTTGTAACGAAGGTCCTGGTACATTTTATCGGCACCGGGATGAATAGAATATCAGGATTTGTGGGCTTCGTCCATTATAATCTTTCGCAAATCGGTCCGCTTAGGGATCCAAATTCGGTCCAGATAATAGAGAATCCCATTTGCTTTGCTTACAAGCTGGGCTCCATCGTGATAAATCCTCTCTTTCTTCAAAGTCCATTCGTTAAAACAAGCATGTTGGGCTTCGCGGATGAGGGTTTCGAGATCATGCTGGGCTTGGGTATTGCGAATACTGAGCAAATAACTCCGTCTGATGAGCGCGTCGGCAACAACATTTGCCTTGCCTGGGTGATAACAAATCTCACGGTCGTAATCGTTAAGAAGTTCTACCCATCGGTGTTGACGCATGTTAAGTTCTTTCTGATTAAATATGTGTTGTAAACTCCTGTGATCGGTGAAGATCGTACACTTGGTACCATACAGGTAGTGTCGCCAAATCTTCAATGCAAAAACAACTACGCCTAGCTCGAGGTCATGGGTTGTATAGTTCTTCTCGTGGATTTTGAGCTGACGAGATGCGTAAGCTATAACCTTGTCCCGTTGCATGAGAACACAGCCAAGACCAAGGTTGGAAGCATCACAATAGACAATGAAATCGTTGTTTCCGTCTGGCAACGTGAGAACAGGAGCGTTGCAGAGCATATGCTTAAGGGTTTGAAAGGCAGACTCTTGTTCAGTTCCCCAAACAAAAGGCTTCTCTTTATGGGTAAGGGCGGTAAGCGACACAGCGATCTTAGAGAATCCTTCGATAAATCGTCGATAATAGCCTGTTAGTCCGAGAAAAGAACGAACTTCGGACGGGTTCTTTGGCGTAATCCAGCTCTTAACTGCTTCAATCTTCGCGGGATCGACATGAATACCTTGACTATTAACAATGTGACCCAGAAACTGAACCTCCTCTAGCCAAAATTCGTACTTGGAGAACTTGGCATAGAGTTGATTCCCCTGGAGTAGCTCGAGAACCAAACGTAGATGTTGCGCGTGTTCGGCTTTCGATTTGGAATAAATCAAGACATCGTCGATGAACACGATGACGAAACGGTCTAGAAATGGCTTACACACGCGATTCATCAGATCCATGAAAACCGCGGGTGCGTTAGTTAAACCAAAAGGCATAACAACGAATTCATAATGGCCATAACGAGTTCGAAAAGCGGTTTTGGGGATGTCTTCCTCTTGAATGCGCAATTGATGATAGCCTGAACGTAGATCGATCTTCGAGAAACACTTGGCACCTTGCAGCTGATCAAATAAGTCATCAAATCGAGGCAAAGGGTAACGGTTCTTGATGGTTAGCTTATTCAATTCCCGATAATCGATGCACATCCTGAACGACCCATCCTTCTTTTTAACGAAAAGGACTGGTGCGCCCCAAGGAGAGGTGCTCGGGCGAATAAAGCCTTTTTCGAGCAATTCCTGGAGTTGGTTTGAGAGTTCCCTCATTTCGGATGGAGCGAGTTGATAAGGAGCTTTGGCAACGGTGTTAGCTCCAGGTATGAGGTCGATGCAAAAGTCGATATCACGACTTGGCGGTAGTCCAGGAAGATCGTCAGGGAACACCTGAGGAAATTCACGGACCACTGGGACGTCTTTGACTTCGGCCTTCTTTTTCTTTTCCTTTTCCGCTACTACAATATTGGCCAAGAAAGCTCTGTATTCCTTGCGGAGATACCTGCTAGCTTGGATACATGACATGAGCTTGAGACCTTTCAAAGTAGTTTCACCGTACACACATAAAAGATCACCATTTTCGAGCGAGAATCGAATCATTTTATCAAAACACACAACTTCAGCATGGTTTTCGCGAAGAAAGTCCATGCCTACTATGACGTCGAAACTTCCGAGCTGCATCGGAATGAGGTCGATTGGGAAGATATGATTGTTAAGCTCGAGGGTACAATCACGGAGAACAGAGTTAACGGCGACAGTTCTTCCAGTAGCGACTTCAACTTCGAATGACGAGGGGAGATAAGAGCGCTTACGACTAAGGAGCTTCTCGAATTCAAACGACACAAGGCAGTTATCGGCTCCAATATCAAACAAACATGATGCATAAATACCATTCACAAGGAACGTACCATTAACCACGTTGTTGCCAGCCTGAGCTTGAGGGGCGTTGATGTTGAAGGTTCTGGCACCGGCTGCTTGTTGCTGCTGCTGGGGCTGCTGCTGCTGCTGCTGTTGGGGCTCTTGTTTCACAACCCTGTTCGGGCACATGTTTGCAAAATGGCTAGGGTCTCCACATGCAAAGCAGACTCGCGTATTGACCGTGGGTGCTTGAGCTGCAGGTTGGCCTTGTGGGGCTGGGAGTAGAGTTTGATGAGCAGTGGCTTGAACTGGGGCTTGACGAGGACCATAGGACAGTTAGCAGTGAAATGACCGTATAGATTGCAGTGAGCGCAGAAACGACAGGCGAGTCCCACCGGATGATGATATGAGCATGTCGGGCAGAGCGGGTGGGGACCTGTGTAAGCGCGCTTTGCTGGCGGTGCATTGGTCACTGGGGCTGGCCGGTGATGAGACTGCTGCTGAGCCGGTACGGCTAGCAGAGGGGCAGCAGTTGTTGTGACAACACAGTTCTTGCTGTTGGAGCTGCTGTTGTTGTGCTTCTTCTTTCGGCGTGTTGACTTGGATGGCTGAGCAGTGGTGGTGTCGGCGGCTGGTGCAGTAGTAGCTTGATGCAGAGACTTGGATGGCTTATCCCAGAAACCAGACTTTACCCGCTTGTCATTGATCTCGGCGGCAAGCAAGTAGGTTTCCTCAATTGATGATGTCTTGGCGGCGTGAACAAAGTCGGCAACACAATCAGGTAGAGCTCGAATGTACTTCTTGATGGCCATGTCTGGCGTCTTGACTTGATCGGGACAGATAATGCTAGGCTGCTTGAAGCGAGCAGTCAAGGCAGCATTGTCTCCTCTTCTGCTTGATGTTACAAAACTCGTCCTCCAGCTTTTGGCGTTCATGGGGAGGGCAGAATTCGTCCATCATGATGGCCTTCAGCTCTTCCCAAGTCAGCTCATAAGCTGCATCATTCCCGCGTTTGTTTCGTTCGGCCGTCCACCAATCTAGAGCTCGGGACTGGAAGACACCGGTCGCATTGAGGGTACGGAGATTTTCAGGACAGCCGCTTTGGCGCAGAGTGACTTCAACCGAATCAAACCATTGAAACATGGCGGTAGGGCCATCTTCTCCGGTAAACTCTTTTGGTCCGCATGCCTTAAACTGTTTGAAGCTGAAAATGGTCTTGTTAACGTCCTTAGGAGCTTCAGTTCGCGACTCCTCAGACGATTTGCTGACGTTTTCATACACCTCGCTCACAGCTTTTGCCACTTGCTTGGCGATGATAGCAGCGAGACGCTTGTCTCTCTTTTCTTGGCAGGTAAGAGGGGTACGGTGTCCAGATGACGACATGGTCTGCAACAGACATCGTCATAGGTCTCAGACACACAAATCGAATCTCACCTCACACGTCTACTACTTACTAAAGCTTAGGAACACGTCGAAACACGTATCACATAAACACATAGGCACATAACCACAGATTCACGTAATCACAAAAGCACATAAGCACGTAGATACGTAGAGCACAGAGACATATAAACACAGAAGCACATACATATTTAATCACAGAGGCACTAAGTACGTGGTTCTCCTATAAGCACATATAGCATTCTGACAGCCTCAAGATCCTATCATTCAAAGTTCGCGTGTCGTTCGTATGTTCGGTCGTGATTAGCATTTCGAGTAGCATCGTATAGTCGTATAACGTGTCGAGTAGTATAGTATAATCGTATATCGTAGCATAATGTTGTCCAGATTCGCAGCGATTTGTTAGCGTATTGAGGTAGAAGAGCAATGTAAGTCGGGCGTGTCGATCGAAGTGATAACAAAAACATTAAAATTAAACACTTAAACAGTTAAACACACATAATACATAAAATCAACGAGTCATCAGAGTCGGCAGTTGCGGGCTCAGAATCGAAACACATAAAATCGAGGAATGGATTGTCTGCGGCTACTAGACATCGACTACCCAAAGCGATTCGACTATTCTCAATAGACTTGTCATCACTTTTCGACTTTCAGGATCGTGTTTCTGCCTCGATTCTTGGGCATTCAACACGTATTCCCTAGGTCATACTTGTGAGTTCAGGTCGTTGGAGTCCGTCGAGGCTTTGGTGAGAAAAAATAATATCCGGAACAAGTTGTCAAGGTTAGGGTTTCACCCCTAGCTTAGCAGCTTCTTCCTTGTTTTAGTAAAATTTGAGGAGATTATTCATCAAAATATGGATTTCACTCCTGATTTGGTATAATTCTCCTCGTTGGTTTTGCAGAAATCATTGATAAATTGATAAAATCAGCGTTGATCAAGCAATTTAGTCGAGAGTTTGCGGTTTTCACACCTTATCCTGACTAAATCGCTTGATTCTGTTTGAAAATTCGAGTGCAGTGATAGCGAAGAGTAACAGGATATAGCACATAAGCTTGGTCTGTTGGTTCCCAACTATAGTCTAGGTCTCTAAGACAGTGATCCGGACTAGGTCGTGTCTAGCCTAATTCCCTATAGTTATGGCTCTGATACCAATCTGTCACACCCCAACCGATGGCGGAATCATCGGGGCATGGCACTGAGCGAAACAAATTGTCCAGAAGTTTCCATAACAACTATCATTACCATTCAATTTATGTAACACGTCCCATACCGTGCCTCAAATGGCATAACAAATTATTACAAATAACATCTAGTCAAATATTCTGTTCCGACAACTCAGATTTAAATGCAAATATAAAATAATATTTTTCAAATGCTTCTAGAGACTCGATCTGCAAGATCTACAGACAACTATGCTCTAGACGCTTATTCTAAGCTCGCCTTCCTAGCAGATAAGCATCCTAATTGCCTGTCACATACGTTAAAATAAAGTCAATACATATAATGTAGAGGTGAGCATACAAGTTTGATAATAGCATATATAGTTCGAAATAGTTTACGCATAACTAGCACATACACAGAGGAAAACGAAGCATGTTAATTATCGACATGAATATATCGATACCAATGACTGCGGGTTGACTGTCCGAGACAGTTCGCAATACATGATTACCACCGTAATCCATGCAAGTAATTGTCCTTAACAACCCCCGTGTGAACGGGTGCTGAGTCCAATAGTACTACGTCGTTAAGGCAGGTAGACAGCATTCCACGTGTAAACATAACAACAAGCATTCATTTAGTCACGTAATACATGCAGAATGGCTAGAGTTTAAAGTAATTGAGTAGTGTGTTCGATTGTGATTTAGATAAGTAACGTATGTAACACCCAAAAGTGCTAAACCAAAAAGGGTTCGAGTATACTCACAGCGGTTGATTGATGGATTGAAGGGAGTGCTTGAGAGTAGGGTTAGCCTGAATAGTTTGATAGCATAACGATGAGTAACGCGTAAAATGGAAACAAGTGATGATGGGTCGAACAGCCTGGTCGATCGAACGGTAGGTTCGATCAAACGGATTGTTCATTCGGTTGGACAGTCCGTTCGGACAGCCTGTTCGATCGGCCGGTAGGCTCGATCGGTTGGACTGTTCGAGTGGATTGTTTCTTCCTTTGAGTAGGATGTGTTTGTGTATGATGGCTTGTCCTTTTGAAGTTTTCGTTGTAGCGTTTGAGAACATTGAAGTGTTCTTACCTTTCAGGTCGATCAATCGAACAGCCTGTTCGATCGGCCAGCTTAACCGATCGGTTAGACACTTCAGTAGTAAGTCCTCAGCAGGATGTCACCTGATCGAACAGCATGTTCAATCGGGTGGCACTCCAATACATCGAACGAGTTGAAAATCGATTAAGTGTTGAAGCATAGTATCTCATGATCCGAAAAGTAATTCAACCCAACCTGTTGTTTGATCGAACAGCACTTCGTTCAATACTAGACTTCATGAAATTGTTAAAGTGTGGGGCCATGTGCTAGCCGATCGGCTGGCCTGGTCGATCGGCTGGCATGTCCGATCGGTTGGGCTGTTCGTACGAACTGCCTGTTTAATCGGTCAGCATCCTGACCTGGTCGGCCTGTTCGTTTAACACTTGGATGTTCTGATTGTTTGACGTTATATCGAGGTATTTTGACAACGAGCTGAACCATGGCACCTTCGTTCTTACTTGTTTCCTCTGCTCGGACAGGAATCACCCAAGTCCGGCCGGTGAACGGTTCGGAACGGTAGTTTAACGTTTAACCTGAAATCGGTGAATCTCGTAGATAGAACCCGAATCTTGAACCACACAACCATTAGAATGACTAGTGAGTTGGCTCAAGCTCCGTTTCTACCGGTTTGAAGGCATTGAGTGTAAAAGAGTTGAAAGAAAGTTGGAAAATCCATCTTTCAATCCTTTACATTGTGTAAATGTTCAGATCTAGGATAGATCTTAGTTTGTTTATGTGGAAATCGGCTAGATCTAAGTGATTCTTGGTGGATTGAGGCCAAAACATGAAGTTCTTGAAGAACACCATGATGACATCATCCTAGAATACTTAGTTCTTGATGATTTCACGGTTAGAAACCAAGATTTGAAAGATAGAAAGGTGTAGGAGCGTGTATTGATCAAGAAAGTACAAGATTTAGGATGAAAACTTACCGAGATTGAGAGAAATCTGAGAAAAGAAGGGGAACACGAGCTGGTCGGTCAGAGGGTTTGCAAAAGTGGAAAGAATGACAATGACAGGCCTATTTATAAGCTTCCAAAAGGGGAAAGAGCTGGCCGATCGGCCAGGCATCCCGATCGGACAGCCTGCTCGATCGGACAGTCCGTTCGATCGGCTGGGTTGTTCGATCGGCTAGGAGCCTGATCGATCAACAGCCTGCTTTGAGTGTTCGGTGCGACGATTTCTGATAATTCGATTTCGATTGAGTTCGAGTTTCGATTCGATTGATCACCACACATAACATAAAGTAAACACGCACAAGTAACACGTAAGGCATACACACACGTAATATAACACCAAATTCGCATGATTCGAGTTTCGAGTTCGATTGATGATTCGAGTAGCTTGATTATTATTGATTGATTGACTTTATCGCATTGTTACTTCCTACTATTCACAGTCGTAAAACGTTTCGCGTCGATTAAACCTTCGATTACTTCGATTCCTTTTATTTACAACACTTACTCCACATAATACAAATAATAAAACACAAAATAGACTAATTATAGTCAAAGAAGTCAAACTTGACTTGGACTTTGACTTTGACTTTGACCTTTGAAAACACGGGATGTTACAAGTAGCCTAAGAAGGATTGTGATGATGACATGTGGCACTCCTAATAAGTGGGAATGAAGGGCATTTTGGTCCTTATAAGGGTGCACGGGGCACATGCGGTGACCCCATGCGGTGACTTCGGTTGTCGTGCAGGTACACCGCCACCATCCAATTTTTACCGCGCGGGGATGACTTAGCTCGGTGAGTGGTCACCGATTGAGAGAGAGGAGAGAGAGAATGTGTGATTGGTTGTTAATGTGGGTCCACCCTCACCAATTATATTTTTTTCTTCTTTTTTTATAAAAAAATAAATGTGTGAGTGGAGTGATGCCGATGCCAACGTTTGAGTGCAAAATGAGGACTTAAGAGGAGAGTTGACGTGACGCGTGCTGATTGGTGTGTATAAGAGAGGTCACTCCCCTCTTAGAGGAATGCCCATCTCACCCTAAATATGAGTGAAAATGACGTGTGGCACCCCTTTTGATTTTTAGAAATACAACAAAAAAAATCTAGAACAAAAAAATCTAGCACAAAAAATCTAGTACAAAAAAATATAGCACAAAAAAATATAGTACAAAAAAATATAACACAAAAAATCTAGTACAAAAATATATAGCACGAAAAAATTCAGCAAAAAATGTAGTACAAAAAAATCCAGCATAAAAAATTGAGAAAAAATAATTTAAGACAAAAAAAATCAGCACAAAAAGTTTAGTACAAAAATCCAGCACAAAAAAATGTTATACAATATAAAAATACAACACATTTTAGTGGTTTTTTTAGTATTCATATTTTATATAACAATATGGTACTCAAATTAAAGATAAAAAACGCTCGATTTTACGGTGAAATTTTTATGAAAAAATAATGTCGTATAAAAAGTTATGAACGTTTAAAAATGGAGGTGGAATATGCATGTGTCTTGCATGTGGAGAGAGAAAGTCCATAAATAGGATTTTCCCAAGATACCCTTGCACTCCTCCTTTCTCCTACACTTTCATCTTAACCATTGATTTGAAAAATGAATGGTTAAGATTTCTTCTCATCCTACTTAGGCAAAATAAACTTTTTATTTGATCTTACCCCTATACAAACATAAACACACATATATATAGAGAGAGAGGTTGGTTATTGTACAAAAGGGCTTAACGTACGAACTGTACGCCACTGGTTTTTCAACGTGCGACTTTGTTTTTTAACATGCTATTTCTGCTGAAAAAATCAACATACGAAATTGCTTTATATACCAAAATGCGATTTCATCATATTTACCAACATGCAAAATTGCAACAAACAACCAACATGCGATTTCATCAAAATTACCACATGCGATTTCCAACATGCTTTTTTGTAACATGCGATTTCACAATCGCGTACGAACGTACGATAAGCCCTAATGTACGTTACACTTTTTCTATATATATATATAGGGGATGGTTCAAATGAAAACCACTTTTACTGTGAAAACTCGAAAACTAACTAAAAAAGGGCTAAAAAACACACAAAATATATATTTTTTTTATAAAAATCGCTGGTTTTTTTATATAAATTTTTTTTTTCAAAAAAAAATTTGTAGTATACATGTGTAATAATACACATGTGCACTACAATTTTTTTTTTATATATAAAAAATGACAAAAATTGGTATGCAAAAAAAAATTGGTACGTTTTTTTGGCTTTTTTAATTAGTTTTCGAGTTTTCACAATAACTAGTGGTTTTCATTTGAACTTCCCATATATATATATATATATATATATATATATACATAGGGAGCCGCTAAAATAAGAACCACCCCTAGTTGTAAGAACCGCGAGAACCACTCTCAACCAATTAGATTATGCCAACAATAAGGTTATTTTGGTCTTTTACCCCAAATGTCAAATCCCCTTATCTCTCTTCATTTAAAGTTCTTCTCTCTCCCCTTTCATTTGTCAGTTTCATTTTCCTCAATCTATACTCTCCATTTCTCTCTCATTTTCTCTCTCTCTCTTCAAAATGCTTCGACTGATCCTTCATTTGGAGAAACCCAAAATCAAAACTCAAAAACAAACAACCACACACCCTCATCTCCGGCCCCCTCCGCCCATTAGCCACTGTTTCCGGCGACCATCACTAGCCAAACACCCCTGCCCTCCGTCTCCACAGTAATCGCCGGCCACCCAACTGTGGTGCCGGCGCGTGATGCCGGTGGCCCCAAACAACGACAGATAGATCCGATTACAATCACATCGGTGACCACCGAGTGACCACCTGCGACTGCCGATTAGCATCAAGGGTGATGTGGGTTTTTGTTGAGGCGGAGGTTTGGGTTAGCAGATGAAGGGTGAAGTGTGATGTGGTTGTTATGGTGGGTTAGGGGGCGGCGGTCGTTGAAGGGTGATGTGGTTGTTTGTGGTGGGTTTGTGGTGGGTGGTTGGTGAAGGTGGGTTTGTGATGTGGTGGGTGTTTGTGGTCGGGACGTGGTGGGTGCTCGAGATGATGGTTTGTTTTGGCAGGGTTTCTTTTGATATTTTGTCTGATGAACAATCTTTGATGGTATGTTTTTATCTGCTTCAATCTGTTGAATTTTTTGAATCTTGATGGTATGTTTTATCTTGATAATATTTTGTCTGATGAACTTTGTGGGGCATGACTTTCTTGATGGTATGTTTTATCTGATTCAATCTGAGGTTTTGATTCTGTTGAATCTGTTTGCCTTTTGAATCTGTTGAATTTTTTGAATCTGTTTGAATATGTGTTAATTGATGTTCTTGTTCCTTTTGGATGTTTAAATCGGTTGAATCTGGTGCCTTATTGAATCGGCGGTGATGATGCAAAAAAAAAAAAAAAACTGACGTTGGCGCGGCAAGGTTGGTGGAGGGTAGGTTTTTGAACCTGCAACTCCATTTTGCAGCCTCTGATTATCGGAAAATCTGAGCCAAAACTTCGTTTTTTTTCTAGAATCCACTCGTTCTTTTGATTTTTGTTTGTTGGGTTTTTTTAGGCGTCGATGATGATAACAATATATCTGAGACGCTTCACCAAGATTGACTTTGTTTTGATGTCGTTGCTTTTTTAATTTTCCCCCCTAGTCGATGATGATAACGATATATCTGAGACATTTCCCGAGTTTGCGATTTCTGTGTGCGTTCGTTTTTGCGTAAAAAAGTTTTTGTAAAAAAAAAAAAAAGTTAAACCGTAAACTTTTTAACGTAAACCGTAAACTTTTTAACGTAAAACCGTAAAACGTAAAAAGTTTTACGTAAAACGTAAAAAGTTTTACGTAAAACATAAAAAGTTTAACGTAAAACGTAAAAACTTTTACGTAAAACGTAAAAAGTTTAAAATTTTTAACGTAAAACGTAAAAAGTGTACAAAAAGGGCGCGTTAAAAAAAGTGAAAAAAACGGCGCGTTTAAAACGGCGTGTAAAAAATCGGCGCGTTAAAAAACGTGGAGAAACGACGCGTTTTAAAAAAAGCGACGCTTGAAAAAACGGCGCGTAAAAACGCGTAAAAAAACGGCGCGTTAAAAAACTTCGGAAAAACGGCGCGTTAAAAAACTTCGGAAAAACGGCGGGTTAAAAAAACGCAGATTTAGAAAAAACGACGCCTTAAAAAAACGGCGCGTAAAAACGACGCTTGAAAAACGGCGCATTAAAAAACGGCGTTAAAAACGGCGCGTCAAAAAAACGTAAAACGTAAAAAGTTTAACGTAAAAGTTAAATTGTAAAAAGTATAAAAATCTTTTAAAAAAATCTGAATTTAAAAATGTTTTTAATAAAGAAATTATGTTTAAAAAATAAAAGTAATTAATGAATAGGACAAAAAGGCAATTAAATATAATATATATAAAAAGACAAAAAAAGTAATTTTACTTAAATACCCTTTTCAATTAAAATATTAAAGACATAATAAGACAAAAACTACTTTATATTATTTTTAAATATTTTTAATCTCATACATCCATCATCTTAATCTAATGGCTAGAAAGTGGTTCGCGCAGTTGTTACAACTGGAGGTTGTTTTCATTTTAGCAGTCCCCTATATATATATATATATATATATAGAGGAAGTGTAATGTACAAAAGGGGTAATCGTACTTCACGTACGCTAATACCCTGACCGTCAGATCTGTTTGATCATCTCTCAATTAAGGTTTAATTATTAAGGGCAGATTAGTATTTTTCATTCTTGTCACAGGGGTAATTCAGACATTTACTTAAAAACAAAGAAATTACGCGAGTTCGTTATCTCCAGCATCCCGGTAATTACGATCAGTATCAGTTTCAATTAATTTCCATTTTTCAAATTATAAAATTAGCGGTTATTGGTGGGCGATTAGGGCTTAATCATTTTTTCATTTTAATGGATCCACAGAGTAGTAATGCTCGAAACACAGAAGATGTCGAATTTGAAGATGCAGAGGTCGATACCGGACATGAGGATGCAGAGCATTATCGGAATCCGACATCAGGCAACATTACCTTTGACGATCAGACTAGTAAGTTGTAACGTAAATGGCTGTATTAAATGTGTTGTGTTTTATCTCCATCATTTTCATAGTTATTAGTTTCTTGATTGTGTTTTTAATCACGAGTGTTTGGTTGAATGCGTTATTTCAAGTTTAATTTACTGGGTGGTTTAATTTACATGCGTTATTGTTATAGTGATGCGTTTTTTTTTTTTTGCAATGTTCCTGATTCCGAAGCGTTATTATTTTTACATGCGTCATTATTTTTTACAAGCGTTATTTGTATTGATGCGTTATTTTTTTTCAATGTAGCTGAAAGATTGTATATCCCAGAGGTAGCTTCATCATGTGTTCCTGTTATTGGAATGGAGTTCTCTTCCATAGAACAAGCATATGTTTTTTATCAGACATATGCCAAGAAGGCAGGGTTCTCCGCTCGAAAAGGAGGTGAACATCATGTTGGTGGTATTATTAGGTCTAAGTATTTTGTGTGTTCAAAAGAGGGGCATAAACCACAGGCATATGATGATAATTATTCGAAGTTGTCTAAGCCATATAAACGTAGGAACAGACCGACTATTCGAACCGGCTGTAAAGCACAAATTAAGCTTTGTTCGACGGATGGGGTGTTGTTTAAGGTTGATAAGTTTGTTCAATCGCATAATCATCCATTCGTGTGCCCCAAAGACATGCACTTATTACCAGCTTATAGACATCTGTCTGAGACACAAGAAGAGATGATATGGGAGCTTGGTACATTGAATCTTGGGCCAGTGAAAGCCTTTAATATAATGAGAAAAAGATACGGCGGGTTTGAAAATGTAGGCGCAACTAAAGACGATTGCAAGAATTTTAGAGCTAGGATACATAGCTACATCGGACAGTATGATGCAGATATGGTTATCAATAGGCTGACCGATAAAAAGAAGTTTATGGTTGATTATTCATTCTTTCATTCGGTCGATGAAAACAAACGATTAACCGGCCTGTTTTGGGCCGATGGCTTGTGCAAACGTAACTATGCTGAGTTTGGAGATGTCATATCGTTTGATGCTACATTTAAAACCAACAAGTTAGTCATTAGTTCAAGCTTCTTACTGGTATTTTTTTTTATAATCATCTTGTTTTTTTATATTCATTTTTTGTATTCACATTTTGAAGGTATAAAATGGTTTTTGTACCTTTTACTGGTATTGATAATCATTGTCGAAATGTGACACTTGGAGCCGGGTTGTTAGCATCCGAAAGCATTGAATCATACAAGTGGCTGTTACAATCATTTTTGAACTCATTCGGTAAGCAGCCGAATGTGGTTGTCACTGATCAGGATCCTGCGATGAAACAAGCCATCGAAGCAGTGTTCGATAAGAGTAGGCACAGATTATGTATGTGGCACATAATGAAGAAACTTGCTGATAAGGTTAGGTTCAAACAGAGTATGCGTGATTATGTTAGAACTGGCGTAATAGTTGTATTCAGTTCATATCTTTATTTGATCAGACTAAGAATAGTCATAATGCGTTATTTATTTTTCTACATGCGTTATTATGTGTTTTATTCTTTTTTTCATTACACCGTCTAAGTTCCAATTCTTTGGTTTAATAGGTCGGACATCAGCTGTGCAATAACGAAGACTTTAAGAGACGTATGTGTGACATTGTATGGACAGATTCGATTACGCCAGAAATGTTTGAGAGAGAATGGAAGCTGATAATGATTGATTTCGGTCTAACTGAGAATAAGTGGCTTGATGATATGTTTTGCATGAGATCTTCGTGGATCCCAGCGTTCTATCGTCATGAGCCTATGTCTGGGCTTATGCGGACCACTTCTAGATCAGAGAGCGAAAACCATTTTTTCTGTCAAGTTGCGAATTCTCAACTTACCCTTGTTGAGTTCTTTAACCATTTTGACGGTGCAATGGACATTCAAAGATTCAACCATCGGAAGAATGACCATATATCTAGAAATACAGTCCCGGATAACTTTTCTGAATCTACTCTAGAGGATGATGCCATGAAAATTTATACCAGGTCAATTTTTGCTGATCAACAGGCAGAGTTACAAGGAACATTGTCCGAGTGCCTTCCTATAGAGACTAAAATTGAGGACCCTTTTTTGAGGATAAGTATGAAGGATTGGAAAGCTCACGGCGACGGTTTATTAGAGGTAATAATATATACATCAGCTAGTATGCATTTATTCCCAAACCATGTTTCCTTTTTATTTTTTTTTTATTATTTTTTTTTGTGTAGGTATGTTTCAAGAAGGGCGAGGATGTAATTGCATTATGCACGTGTCGCAGGTTTGAACAATATGGATTGTTGTGCAAGCATATATATTTCGTGTTCAAGATGTTCAAAGTGAAGGAAATTCCCAACAAGTATGTAATGAGAAGATGGACTAAAGATGTGGTACCGAATGATCTTAATAATACATTTGATATTACTGTTGACGGTGATGATGCGCATAAAAAGGCCAAAGAGGTTGCGTATGAGATTATGCAGACTGGAGAGTATATTATTGGTAATCTGATCAAAGATTTCGATCATCTGCTTATAGTTAGGGATCGGATGAGAGAGATGAAAGAAATGGTTGATGAACTTCGCATAACCAAGCCCATCGACCCTAAGTTTGATAGATATTCACGGTTAATTGGTTACGAGAAACCAAACACTGACGAGCCTCCTACAGTCCGTGTGCCAACCGGTATTAGAAACAAAGGACGAGGTTCACATAAGCGGATTAAATCAAAAAAAGAGAGAATTATTAGTCTAAAAGGTAAGAGAAGTCGGACATGCAGTGTTTGCAATATCAAAGGTCATGACATTCGAACCTGCGAGGAGTTAAAGGGTAAAGCTACTGCTGCTGCTGCTGATAAGGTTGCCAATAAGGAGGGGAGGAAAAGAAGAGCGATTCAGTTAGAGAAGGATCCTAATTTAGTTGATGAAGAGGACGAGGAGGTTGAAAGTGGTGACGAAGAGGAGTTTGAGGAGTCCGACGAAGCAGAAGATAGTGATTTTGAATGCGAAGACGAGTAGTGTTTTAACAATACAGACATTCCATATTTAATGATTTTTGTTGTGACTGAACTTTTATGTAATCTATGACATTCACATGGTTTTTTTTTCACATGATATGGGTGATTATATATCTCAAGAGTAATTGTTTTTTTTTACCCCTTTTTTTTTGTGATTAACCATAACCATACACAGGACTTTTTTTTGAAATGGAGACTTCAAGTGACCAAACACTGATTCTCATCTACGTAACTAGCGTATTAAAAGGTACAAATTCATGCGTGATAATACGTAACATGCATTTTTTTTCATATCAATATTGCTAAACCAACATTCAAAAAAGTATGAGACATCAAGTGACATAACACTGAGTCTCATCATCACAACTAGCTATGGGTGGATGATTTTACCAAAATATACCCCCACATATAAGTTCAATACACACAAAACTAGACTTTAAAACCACCATTGTTCAAAATACCAACAACATATTAGGTCATCCCGAAAATCAACAAAATAGTTTATTAATCAGCCATACCACTTACTTCGGTGACATTATCTTCCCAACCTCCTTCTCGGACGTCTCCATCTTCTCTTCAACGGTCTCCACTGCATCTTTCAGATATGAGTACACTAAGTTATCTGCCGATGCTTGATCCTTCATCAGTTGTATTGCTTTATCCCTTAACATGGACTTCGGTTCTTCAAGCAGAATTCCCCACACTTCCTGGTTTTTTTTTTGATGTTCTAACATCCTGCCCTGCACATCGAGAATACTGTTACAGGAGTTAACATTACAAGCAAGTTCCGTTAACCTGCGGGTATTCAAGAGCTCCTTGATTGCTTCGTTTGCGGGATTTGTCGACATTGTTGTTCTTGAAGAGAGTCTGATATATATTTTCTTATAGTATATGCCTAATGGGAGGGGTGAGTGAATATTATATGTGTGTTATTTGTAATTAATTTTGGTAGTTGAGAGATATTTTTGGTAAGTTAAATTTAATATTTTACATCATTACAAGTCTCTACAAGTCATATCGACTTAATACTAGTCTATATAGTTATAGGGTTTAATTATTTTTATACATCAAGTTGCATACTGATAATGTCTGCACAATTATCACTGCATGCGTTATTTTTGTTAGTTCATGCGGTATATTTTTATAAAAAATAGACATGCGTTATTTTTTTTAGTTAATGCGGTATAATGTGGACATGCGTGATTTCATGCGTAATTAATTCTGGGGCATGCGTTTTTTTTATAATTCATGCTGTATAAATTGGTCATGCGTTATTTCTTATATTCAAGCGTTATTTTTTAACAAAACTACAAAAAAAAAAAAAACCAGCTGTCATGGTCAATAATTTTATATTTGTCCTCTTGCTCTGCAATTCCCTTTTATATATCGATGGAAAACCATTCATTTTTTATCCGTTCAATTTTTATTTCAAAACATGGCAGAGTCTTGTAATTCATCGAGTGGTTCGTCTTCCTCATCAGGTATGCGTGCCTATCTAAAAAAGAGAATTGAGGATCAAATAGCTGAAGACAAGTCTTGTAAAGACTTGCTAGAAACTAACATTCATAGGGTCAGAGAGAACATGAAAAGGAGGGAAGAAATACTGAATTTGTTGTCTGGTATGTCAGATTCAAGTGTCAAAGAGGTGGCTATGATGTTTATGGTTGATCTTGGCAAGCGGGATGAGAAACAGTTAAAACAACTCGCGGACGCCATTACCGTCTTGGGATGCTCTTTGGAGTTGAAGATCCAGTTTCTAGAGACTTATTTCTGATGGTTTTTATGTATCGTCAATCATATATGGTTGCGAAATCATATCTATCTAAGTGTTTTTTATATTTTTGTATGAAAGTTGTGTTTTTGAATAATGAAAATGTCCGACTAGTTTATGTTTATAACTAGAAATTATTAGAATTATAAATAGAAATAAAAAATCCAAATGACAAAGATGTTTCGAACAAAAGACAGCAAGATAGTAGTCCTACGACTTTTCATTTTGTTTCCTCTTTTTGAGCTTGAAGAACTGCTCTAATCTGTTACTTATTTTGCTATCTAGATCGTGCAAAGCTTCAGCGGGGATCGAATTCGCCATAAAGTCCGTAGCTTTGTCGTATACCTCCTTCCTTATAAGATTGTAGTCGGACAATACAATCTTACTAAGATACTTGTACCGCAAAAACCGTAGTTGTGAATCTTGCATTTCTTTCTGGTCTTCCGTTTTAAACCCTGCATTCCATGGAGATGTGCCCTTGTATGTCTCCATATGCCTCATAGTGAAGACACCACAGTCACTACCGTTTTGAAGAGTTCTCCACTCCATTTCCTTTCGAATTATTTTTGCTTTTTCCAACTTTGTTATCCACTCTTTTTGTCCAAGTTTGCCTTTTAGGTATAGCACTAGGACTCTCCGCTATAAGCACGATAAAAAATCATATTATTACCTATTCATCATAAGGATAAAAAGCTATTTATAATTACCAGCTTTTCGGGGCGTCCACGGTAGCGTTTGGTAAACGATTCGGCATATCGAGAGTTATCGATTAACTCGATATCTCCATTTTTCATGTTAAAGCATAGGCACCAGTAATGATCAGAAAGTAGTACTGGAATGAAGATGAGATCAACTTTGTCAACTTTCTTCACCTGATACTTACACAATATATCGTCTACGCCTGGTCCGAATACTTTCAATCGATCACTATCTGTGATTTTTGGCTCAAACATTTCGTCTTGCTGCAAGATTTTTCGCGATTTTTTTCATAAAAAATCAAACCATGCGTGATTAACATATTTAGTGATTTTTTTCAAAAAAAATGCAACCATGCGTGATTAACATATTAATTTTCCAACCTTTGCGTGATTAATGTTGGAAAACTTACCAATATTGTAGTTGGTAAGAACAGCCTGTAGGGTGATGATTTTCTGTCCCTTTTTTTCTCTTCAAAGTTTAAAACATCTACAAATGTGTCCATTCCACCATATGATATGTATTGCGATGGGTGGAAGGTTTCAAATATGATTTTAAGCGCTTCGACTCCACTGTCAGACTTGTATATCAATGTCCTGTTGTTTTTTAATACCAACAAAGAAAAGTTAAAAAAAAAAGATGAAAATTTTTAACTAATTTTTAGGATTCAAAATCTTACCCAATATCTCCCATCGGAGCTAAGAGATAACAGATGATGTTTTGGTCACGTACCAAAAGTGGCTCATATAGGTTGGTTACCCTGTTGCAGTAAGGCGATCTATATGCGTCACCTAGTTCTGCCAGCCGCTTTTCCCTCTTTTCCCTGATCATCTTGATTCGCGTTGTTACTAGCTGTGTATGCCTCTCGTCATCCGTTTTATTTGTGTTCGCTGACACAGGAGTTTTTTGATTACCCGCACTTGATGTTTGCAGGATTGGAGCCAATTTTAAAAGTGTCTCAACAGACTGCATTTCTGCTTCGGTCACTTCAGCAGGTTCATCAGCTGATGTTGTCGGAGGCTTATCTTTATCATAGCCGTCGGTTATTGTATTCTGTTTATGTGCTTGTTGTTGACTGCACTCTGCCAAATTTACAGGTTGGCCCATGTTGTTCACCACATCTGCTTGCGCCACTGTTTTCATGTTTGATTTGGATTAATTTGTTTTGTAATCACAAGCTAAAAAAATGCACCTTTGTTTAGTAATGAACATATTTTTTGTTACCTTCTGTAGTCTGCCTGTATACGCCTGGTTCGATGGTTTGTAAGGCAGCCAGGCACGAGTCCGAAATACCACCATCATCAAATGGGGTATTATGAACATCGTCACATCCTATAAAATCCCATACGTTTTGTTTTTATTAATCATAATTTCACGTAAATATTAACAAACAAGAGAAGTTATTATATACCTTTATCTTTCACCGTGTTTTGATGTTCCAATTTTGCATCTCCATCGCCCTCTAACTCTTGATTTGTTTCGCCACATTGTCCGACTTTGTTTTGAACCACCTCATCACCAGCATAGCTTACTTCAGCAGGTATCGAAACTGTATCCGTAGAAACGGAATTTTTAACCGCATCATTCCATCTTTTACACCTTTCCATAATTTCAACATCCCAGAAAAACTTCTCCTTTACACCCTTAACGAGAGCATTCATATCCGAAACAAGAGAAATGTATTTCTTTATATTATTGTCCATTGTTTTCAACAACACCTGCGGAATTGGACACTCAAAAAGATCAAGCGTGATTTAACAGTTATAGCGTGATTACAAGTCTAAGAAGCCAAGTTGCAAAAAGTTCAAGCGTGATTAACAGTTCTAGCGTGATTCCCAGTTTAAGAAGCCAAGTTTCATTTTTCTACAATACCATGCGTGATTATCAAGTTTTATATCATGCGTTATTAATTTGTTACCCAGTATGCGTTATTACATCTACAGTAGCGTGATTACAAGTCTAAGAAGCCAAGTTGCAAAAAATCAAGTTTACCTTTTTACTTTTTTTCGAGGCTTCCCACGCAGCATGATCATAGATCACCCCGGTTAGTTGAACTGGAGTGCTGCAGTAGTCAATCTCTTTTTGCGTTTGTGTCCCTATGTCCATTTCATCTAAATTCATGTCTGAAATATGTTCATTCGGATTCCACCCGTCAAACCAATCCGTATTTGATGGTATGTCTCCTTCGTCAATCGGATCCTCCCCATCCAGGTTTCCAGTCAGGTTTCTTCTGTTGTAGACATGTGTCGTATCCACTGGTGGTATCATGTACTCATCCGTATCTTCCATATCATCTAATGTATTGAATTCGGTGAGGTTTTCTTGTACCGCAGCTGCCTCGTGTATCGGGATGTTGTCATCGAAAAGGTCAGTGTACACCGTCGATGTGTTTTCTTTTACGATTTCGAATGGTGGGATTTCGAATGGTGCGGTCGTAGCCTCTTGATTTTGATGATCATTGCCATTTATGCGCGAGGCAGTAACATGTGGTTGATCCTGGCGATTATCATTTGCTCCTTCGTCTTCTTCCACTTCATCACAATCTTCAACACCTAGCGGCCCGTTGTTGTATAAATATTCTTCCACGTCGTCGATCATACCAGAGGTTACATAATGTATGACAGGCATTTTGACAGGTTCATCGAAAATTTTGTGTCTTTGGTTGAAATAATGGCTGTATAGAAGCTGCATATTGTTTTTTGAAAAAAAACAAATTATTAATATTAATATCGTATTTAGCATAACCGTTAAAGTTGTGTACATAACATACCGTTAGGAATGCAACCGGGCCATTGTATTGTGAGTCTAACTTTTTCCAACCTTGTCTTGTTCGTTTCAGCGATTCTAAAACGAAGGAGCACCAGTCCAGATTTGGAATGTCTTCCTCTTTGTCAATTGCAAGTAGAAAACTTTGTTTAACAGTTGTTGACTTTGTTATCTCTACAAACAAAGTGTTCCAGTAGGCTAGGAAATTTAGCTTGAATAATCGTCCGCCAGTGGTTTGCTCTGACATAGTTCTTGCAAGCAAAGTATGAGTAATTTTGTTTCTGTCTGGCCACTGGTTTTTGAACTCATCTATGGTTGTTTCTGCGCCTTGAGTAGCCGTATTTTTCTCCACTATTGCTCCTTTTCTAGGCTTATTTTTTTCTCGTACAATAACATTACCCTTTGGAATACCAAACACGTCATGTACTGAATCTCGGGTGATTTTTATCTTGTGATTTCCTATGTTTAGTGTGCTGTATTGCTCGTCATAGTTTCGTACGAGCCAATACCCTAAACGTGTGCTTATATGATAAAGCTTTATATTAAGGACATCACCAAATCCAATGCTTTTCACATCCGCCACCTGCGCTTCAGTAAAGTGCTTAACTGTATCCAAAAAACCTGAAGGACTGCACCGTAGGCTTATTGCATCATGATGATAATGATAGAACGGTCTTGGTTCTGACCTAAAAGGTTCTGCATCGGTAACCTTCCGTTTCCCCTCGATAGGATGCATCTGCTTTTCGTTTTTCGATTGTTTCTTTTTTACTGGTTCAAAGTCTTCACCATCTTGGTTAGTTGTAGTACTTGGCCTTTTTCTTGTGTTTTCACCTCTTTTGACTATCAAATTTCTAATAGGTTCTTCAAAGTCATCATCATCATCTTCTAGACTATAGTTTGTATGCTTTTTATTAACCTTTGATTTATGAGGTTGCTTTGTCATAATCGCCTGAATCGGGGGTTCAAAATCATCATCATCATCAGCAACCCCTACATCATATTCCAATACAAAGTTTTTAAAAGATGGGATGAATCATGCTAATGCTGCTTGCTATCTCAAAATCTACAACTACACAATTTTTAAGCTAGAACCGGTATGTCATATCAATATGTAATAGCTATCATACTAATGCCGCTTGTTACCTCTAAATCACCAATTTTACAATTACCGCAGAAACCCAAAGATTATAAGTTTCATATCCCAAAAAATTACGCTTGTTCTTATCAAATAACGCTAATCTTGAGCCTGATAATCCCGCTTCTACATATTAATGAATCAACAGAAAATTACGCTTGTTGTTATCAAATAACGCTAGTTAATCAACCCTAATTTTGGCTTGAAAAACATCAACCAACATCAATACTGTAGTTATGCCGCTAATGTGCACCGGCAAGGCAACCTAATTCTATATTTCCATATCAATCATGCTAATTTTGTTTGATAGCTAAAATGATTCAATTTCACAATTAGATCAGACGCCCAATATCAAGTGGTAAAATTCCCAATTTCACAATGTAACCTAATTCCGCTAGTTCATTAAAGAGAATCATGATCTAATGTTGATCCTGATAATCCCGCTTCGACATATCAATGAATCAACAAACAATTACGCTTGTTCTTATCAAATAACGCTAGTGGATAAACCCTAATTTTGGCTTTAAACAACAACAATCAACATCAAACCTGTAGTTATGCCGCTAATGTGCACCGGCTTCACCGGATCATTTCTTTTCTTGCTCCTTCTTTCTCTTTTAGCTGATTCAAGGTATAATGTAACCGCCGATTAGTTCAAGTATAAGGTTGGGACTGTCTAACAAAATAAACGGGATTGAATCGATACCTCTTAATGCCGTATTCGTCATTCTCAAGTGAAATCGATGTTCGTTACTATTTCACCGTTGTTAGTCTTCTTTCACCGACGGTCGGAATCGTCTTTTCTCCGTCGCTCCGAGTCGTTTGAAAGTCACCGATTTGATGAACAAATATGGTTATTGATTAGATACTGAGATTTAGCCGGGTTTTTAGGTATAGGAATTGACCATTTTAACCTTTGATTCAAATAATTACGTTTTAGCCAGACCCTTAAACATTTATTTAATCCCACTTTTAATCGTCTGATCCAACGGTCAGGATTATAACGTATGTTATGTACGATTAGTCATTATGTAGGTTAACCGCCCTCTATATATATATATATAATATATATATATATATATATAGGGAGCCGCTAGAATGAGAACCACCCCGAGTTGTAAGAACCGCGAGAACTACACCCCACGGAGCGCCGTTCGCCATGATTTTTTTTACAAGTAGATGTGTATATTATAAACACAGCCGTAAAAAATCATGGCGAACGGCGCTCCGTGGGTGTAGTTTTTTACACCACAAGTTTGGTGAAAAAAAAGAAAAAAGAAAAAAAAAATAAAAAACACCAAACTTGTGGTGTAAAAAACTACACCCCACGGAGCGCCGTTCGCCATGATTTTTTACGGCTGTGTTTATAATACACACATTTACTTGTAAAAAAAAATCATGGCGAACGGCGCTCCGTGGGGTGTAGTTCTCGCGGTTCTTACAACTCGGGGTGGTTCTCATTCTGGCAGCCCCCTACATACATATATATATATATATATATATATATATATATATATATATATATATATATATATATATATATATATATATATAGTGTGAGGTTCATTGGGGAACACTAAAAAAGTGGGGAACTGACTCAAACGAACTCCGATTGGACTCATTCCAGTGGCGTTGGAACCATCTCGTCGAATCCTAACTAGGATCTCTTAACCCTAAACCCTAAATCATAACCCCTAAACCCTAAATATATTAGGGTTTGGCTTTTAGGGTTTAGCTTTAGGGTTTAGCCTTAGGGTTTAGTGGTTAGCTTTAGGGTTTAGAGTTTAGCTTTAGGGTTTAGCTTTAGGTTTAGCCTTTAGGGTTTAGCTTTTAGGGTTTATAGTTTAGATTTTACGGTTTAGCTTAGGTTTTAGCCTTATTTTTTAGCTTTAGGGTTTAGAGTTTACGAGTTAGGATTTAGGGTTTAGGGTTAAAAGATCCTAGTTAGGGTTCGAAGAGCCGGTTCCAACGCCGCTGGAATGAGTCCATCGGAGTTCGTTTGAGTCGGTTCCCCTCTGTTCCCCACTTTTTTAGTATTCCCAAATGAATATTCCCCTATATATATATAGGGTCGGGATTTAGAGAAAACGATGGAAAGTGTGAGAACGGTGAGAACGCTTAACGATCGTCTGATCAAAACAATCTATGGACTAGATTGGCGCTGTGACGTTTTCGTAAATAACATCAATTTTATTACGTGGACGTTCTTCATTAAGGGTAAAAGGGTCTTTTGACTACTCCACACAAAACGCCATCTCATGAAATAAAACGCCAAAAACAAAAATCACAGACCATTCTAAGTAAAACGCCATTAAATATAAAACGCCAAACTTAATTATAGTAAAATCCCGCCTAAAAAACCGCCAAAAAATCCTATATATACAACATCTTAGACCTTCAATTAAAAACACACACAAAAACCCATAACCCATTCTCCTTAGAAACGCCAAAAAACCCAAACATCAAATATTTTCTACCCCAAAACGGTTTTTTTTGAAATTCAGTTTAGCTGTTAATAAGATTTTGCTCAATGAAATAAACAAAATCCTTAAGTGTGGATATTGCCATTTCATTGAGTAAAATCTTATTGACTTATCCTAAACTTCCATCCAATTTATAACGCCAAAACATACAAAAACATTATTGAGGTTTGTTGTCAATAAAGTTTAACTGTATGGGGTGGACAACATTGTCAGTTATCTTTCTTAACCGAGGATTAACAATGTTGTCCATCTCATACAACAAAACATTATCGATTTTAGCATGATCAAAATTCGAGGGTTAAGGTGATCTTACTTCGTGGCGTTCTTTTTATCGGTAAAACGCCAAAAAAGTTAAAAAATCAAACATCGTTGATTGTAAGAATTCAAGATTGTTGGCTGAAAGATCTAAACTCAATAACATTTTACTGCATGAGATGGACAAATCTTCAAGAAAAAGATGCTGATGTCAGACTGTGTGCTTCCAAACAGCAACACAAAAAACTACTTGAAAAACAAATAAAAAAAAGAAAATGAATCATACAAAGACGAACCAGCCAGTTAACATGGTTCAAAAAGAAGAAAGAGACCGGTGACAAAGAAGATTTGGAGGATCAATTTTTTATATATTCTTTTTTTTTTTATTTTCCTTTTCAGTTAATTGTTATATATTAAAAATGCCATATATAATAAAAACGCCAAAACAGCCAAAATGCTTGTTTAAACGATATCATCTAGTTAAACGCCACCAAAAAACTCCCAAACTATAATAAAATTACTTTGAAAAATTATTATAAAAAACCCAAAAAAAAAATAATAAAAAATAAAAAGCAAACTTGAAAATGTAACTAGAAACAGTAAATACAAAATCAGTAATGCTGAATAATCTAAAACGCCAAACTTGAAAGATGAGACGTGTTACAGACTTTAGAAATAAAGCTTATCAAAAACATTAATTACAAAACAGTAACTGAAAAGACGAATACTTTATTATAATAATGCACCGCCTAATTTAGGCGCCAAAAAGACATCCTATAAAATGATACGTCTCAGCAACTTACATTTGATCAAACCAAAAAAAACAAACGTCAATACTACTAAATACCACCCACTGTAAAACGCCATCAAATAAACTGAATGAATTGTTATCAGATGGGAGTAACTCAGAAAGATTTTGCTGCATGAGATGGACAAAATTTCAAGAAAAATATACTGATGCCAATCATATGGCATTTGGTATTTTTTGTTCTTGAAGAAGGTTTGGATGAGGAGAAGAGATCAATGACACTGAAGAGTGTGTTCACTATAAAGATGAAGATCCAGATAAAGAAAAAGCGAAAAACCCACTCACACGTCATAGATCTATGTCCCCAAACATCCATAAAAAAAGCCAGTTCAACAGACAAGCAGACAAAAAAATCAAACCGATGGGTTTGTTAAGTTTTACATAAAACGCCATATATTTGGTGACAGTTCTTGTACTATTAAAGAAGACAGAGACTGATGACAGTGAAGATTGGGAAAAGAGATCCGATTAGGATTTTTAATTTATTTCCTTCCCTTGTATTTTTTTTTCCTGTGGTTGAAATATAATTGAACAATAGTAAAACGCCAAAATGTTTATAAAAAATAATAGAACAATAGGTCATCTTGTTTAAAACCTCTTGGAAAACGCCATTCAAATAGATTTCCTGCCCCCTGGGTTCCAATGGCATACGATGTGAATAAACGCCATAAACGCCAAAATGTTGATACAATGAAACCATTAAAACACCATTAATTATTGAATTTGGTTAACGCCAAAAATCTTAAAAACAAAAAATTAACACAACATTGGGAAAAAGCGAAACTGTAAAAGCAGAAGATGAAAGGACAAAAAAGCTCATCCGCCCTTTTCTAAGCGGCGTGACACGCGTTGGGCCAGGAAGCGTTCTCACACTTTTGAGCTTTTCTCCCGAACCCGTTTCTATATATATATATATATATATATTGAGGCACATCCCCACACCCTAGGTCCATTCTCTTTAGGCTCATCCCCACACCCGCTTACGTAGACGCCTACGTGGCGGATCATCCTTTGAGAACCATCCTCCTCCACACCCCATAGTCTAAGAGAAGAGGGTTATATCACATGGGTGTGTAATAGGGTTATACCTCTTCAATTAATTAATATATATATATATATATATATATATATATATATATATATATATATATATAGGGTTGGGCTATATAGAAAACCCTATATATATAAAAAACCCTAGAAAACCCAAGCTCCCAACATTTTTTTTTTTTGAAAAAAATAACACATGTAATATACATGTTTTTAAGACTTTTGGGCCAAAAAAATCAAAAAAGCGCCAAAGGGATAATTTAAAAAAAAAAAAAGTTTCAGCAAATTTCAGCAAATTTATGTCTTTTTTGCCTAACACATGTTAGGCACTGAAATTTGTTTATTTTTTTTAAAAAAATCCCTTCGGCGCTTTTTTGTTTTTTTTGGCCCAAAACACTCTAAAACATGTATATTACATGTGTAATTTTTTTCAAAAAAAAAATGTCGGGAGGTTGGGTAAAAATGGGTTCCCATTTGGGTTTCCAGAGTTTTCTAAGAATTTTAGGGTTTTTTGTCTAGCATTACCCTATATATATATATATATATATATATATATATATATATATATATATATATATATATATATATATATATATATATATATATATATATATATATATATGTATCTATGTGTGTGAGAGAGGGAATAACTACACACCGTTATAATCTTCACGGGGAGGCCGGAATCCACCATATGGCGCCGCCCTGAGCGGTGTGCAGTGGGCCAGTGGCGTGATAAGGCGCTATGGCAAGGGGTGACGCTATATCTCCTGCGACTACGAAAGAAATTAGTAACTGCACAAACGATGTGTTAACTTTAAAAACTGCACAAACGTTGTGCTAACTTTTAAATATAATATAAAATCAATCATGACAAAGTGAAATATTTTCTTCATTTAAAATATATGATATGATGTCTACTTCATTTTGGTTTCATTTTTAGAAAGACTGATCTTTTTTTTTTTTAACGGCAACACACTTTTTATATATATAAAAAGAGCCAGCAAGAAGCTGAAAAACAAGGAACGAGGGAACAAACAAAAACAAAAGAGCAGAAACAGACAAAGGGCATTACAACAAGTCCGCTATGCTAAAATCCACCCACTTATCCCAGTCCGGGTTGGGAAGGTTAGATCGGTGCGTCACCCAGAGAAAGGTATCCTCCTTGATGGACTCCATAAGACTTCGAGTAGGGATGAAACGCCCCTCGAAAACCTTGAGATTCCTCGCGTGCCAAATCCGCCAAACCGTAGCCAAGATGACCAAATGGACAATCCTCTGCCATTTAGCCGATCCAATATTGTCCGAGAAAACTTTGCACACTTCCTTTAGATTTGTCGCAGACAAAGGGGGGGGAGATACGTAACCAAACTGCAACCTGCCACCAGATACTACGAGCCCATATGCAGTTGACGAAGACGTGGTTCACGTCTTCAAAACCGTAACCGCATCTATCACAAAGCATATCCTGAACCAAAACTCCCCTTTTAGCCAAACAAGATTTTGCCGCCACTTTATCTTTCAAAACCCTCCACAAGAAATAGTTATGCTTAAGCGGAGCCCAAGAATTCCATTTGAAACGGTCAATCTGGTCATCACCATTTTCGGCAGCCGCCACATCCATTCGAACACCTTTAACTGAAAAGCTAACTCCGTCTTTATTTTCCAAATCCACATGTCCGTCTTATCAGCCGCGATGTGGGACGATTGAAGGAGGAACATAAGACGAGCCACCTGGTTCCATTCCAGAATTGAAGATGGGCCTCTCACCCAAGCCCATTGCCAAAGGATAGACGAACCCACCATAGCCAAATGATCGTGCACCATACCTTCTTTGTCTTTAGCTAACTTAAAAAGATCCGGAAAATTCACCCGAAGAGGGACGTTTTGAAGCCAGCTATCTTTCCAAAAACGCACTTTTTTCCCGTTACCAATTTTAACTGTGAGTTTCTGATTGATATCTAACCCGCACTTTGAGAGGGTGCCATCCACCGCCGAGATATCCTTCCAGGCTCCAGCTATCGATTTCTTTACTGGTATCATCTTTGAATCCGAGCAATTTTTATGGACCGCTTGGATGACGGCTGCCCACAGCTGAGTTGGGTCGTCTTTAAACCTCCACCACCATTTGGACATCATTGCGATGTTAAACTCCGACATGTTACCGATTCCAAGCCCCCCCTTCGACTTGGGTTTCAGCATGACGTTCCATTTAACCCACCTCATTTTATTCGAATTACCTCCTTTGCCCCAAACGAAGTCCCTTCTAATCCCTTCCAATTTTTTGATAACACATTTGGGAGCCGAGAAAAGCGACAGGTAGTACGAGGGAATACTTCCCAGCACTGCTTTTGCCAGAGTGACCCGGGCGGCAAAAGACATCGATCTCGCCTTCCAACCAGAGAGTTTTTTCTGGACCCTCTCAATCATAGAACGCCAGTTCTTTGATAGCTTCATATTGGCACCAATAGGAATGCCAAGGTAATTAAAGGGAAAATGGCCAGCCTCACAATTTAATTTCTTCGCCATATTTTTCACCTGCTCGTTACCGACACCCACACCAAAGAGGCTGCATTTATTATAATTTACCTTTAAGCCCGTCACGAGATACAGACATCGCAGGAGACGATTGATGCTAGCAAAATTGTGCTCCGACCAATTGCCAATAAAGACGACATCGTCCGCGTAACAGAGGTGCGTGATCGTAGGGCCGTCATTAGGGAGTTTTAGGCCATGAAAAAGGCCCGAGTCGGCTGCCTTTCTTAAAAAGAGATTGATGACTTCCATGACGATAATAAATAAATAAGGGGACATCGGATCGCCTTGCCTGAGACCCCTTTTGAAAGCGAATTCACCGGTCGGCGATCCGTTGACCAGGACCGAGCCCCTACCAGAACTGAGACAACCGCTGATCCAACTAACCCACCTGGAAGGGAAGTTCATATCCGATAAAACCTTCAAGAGGCACTTCCAATTAACCGAGTCATAGGCTTTTTGGAAGTCAACTTTAAAGATCATAACTTCCCGCTTCGCCTTTCTAGCCCAAGCCACCACCTCGCTGACAATTAAGACACTATCCAGAATGTTTCTTCCCCCAACGAACGCGGACTGCGTAGGTGAGATAAGATCGTGCATACAAGGCTTCAGTCTCAAGGCCAGCACTTTAGCTATGATTTTGTACACGGAACTAACGAGCGAGATTGGTCTGAAATCACTTAGGCTAAGGCAGTCCGGAACCTTAGGGATCAAAGCAATGAACGTCGCGTTACATCCGTAACTAATCTTCCCGGTCTCATGAAAATCCGACATCACCCGCATAATGGCCAGTTTAAGATGCTCCCAATATCTTTTGAAAAAACGGAGAGTAAACCCGTCGGGGCCCGGGGCTTTCCCACCGTTACACCCCCGTATCGCCTTCCAAACTTCATCTTCTGAAAAGGGAACCGTTAAACTCGATGCAAACGAATCGTCAATCTTTGGCAGAGCAGACCCGTCGAAAACCGGTCTTCTGCGAATCGGCTCCGCGAACTGCTTTCTAAACCACTTCCTGGTTTCCTCCATAAGAGAGCCGGGGTCGGTTACCAGAACCCCGTTGAAAAGCAGGCCATTGATCCGATTGATAGCTGAGCGCTGATTAATCCAACTATGGAAGAAAGAGGTGTTTTCATCACCATCCTTTATCCAGTTGACCCGAGCCTTCTGTTGGAGGTCCCTACTCTTTTTTCTCTCGATATCCACCAACTTTTTTCTGCATTCCACCCTATACTTCTTTTCTTCCTTGCTCAGGTCACTAGCTTCAGCTTTCTTCTCTAGCAGAGAGACGACGTTAGATAACTTGATGACCTCCTCATCTTCTAAATGTTTCTCAGCCGCTCTCCATCTTCTCAGACTGCCTTTAACCCTTTTGAGGAAAGCCGCGAGAACCAAGTCCGCCTTCTGCCCCACTGGAGCCATCCCCAAACTGTTCAAAACAATACTTTCAACCTCCTTTCGATCAAGCCAGCTATTGAAGAATTTAAAAGGTTTTGGTCCGAAGTCAAGGCTATCACTGCTGAGCACCACCGGGCAGTGATCGGACAACTCCCGCTTTAGCACTTCCACCTTAGCATAGGGCCAGCAACTCAGCACTTTCTGACACACCAGAATTCTGTCTAGCTTGCTCATCTTTATCTCCTCATTGCTGGAAACATACGTGAACTTACCCCCAGTCATCCCGTACTCTAGCAGACCCATTCGAAGGATAGAATCATTGAAGTTAGCCGCCGCGTTCTTATCAAAAGCAGAATTAAGTCTGTCTTCTGGGCAGCGGACCTCATTAAAATCACCGGCCATAAGACACATACCATCGAGCTGGGATCTAATATCTTCCAAAATTCCCCAGAACCGGGTTCTCTCCCCGGTATCATTTGGAGCATAGATATTCAAAAAGTTGATTCTATCCTCCACACCACACATAAACCCCGAAACGACAATGAACCATTGGCCTTTCAGAACCTTATCCACCTTGAAAAGATCCGGATCCCATAAAAAAGCCAGGCCACCAGATCTACCAACGGCATCCACTGACACAGCCGACAAGGAAGACCGATCCCAGAATTTTCTCCAGAATTCCTCCGAAATACCAACTTGATGGGTTTCTTGCAGAGCCAGAATCCAGAACTTAAAATCTTTCTTTAACCGCTTGACCCAGGTAGATTTCTCCGGGCCGACAACCCCCCGAATGTTTAAAGTCATAAAAATCATTTAGAAGAAGAAAAGGCCCTTTCCCCTTTAACAAGTTTTCTAACCTGATTGTCGAAACCTTCCATATCAATCCCCAAGCAATTACCATAAGCCAAAGTGTCACCAACCTCGCGTTCGAAGCGGACCTCTTCAACAGAAGCATCATCTTCATCCTCTGCGAAGGCTTCCACATCATCGGTCAAGGCATCCGATCTTCTAGACAGTTTGTTCCTCCTGTGTTCCTCCGCAACTTGAATGATGATATCTTCGAGGTTAAAAGGATCAGATCCAGCTGGGGAATCAACATTTTCGGGCTCATTAGTGCAAATGACAGATTTAAGTCTGTTTGTTGTATTAGGTGGGTCATGGGTAGTAGGTGGGCTTTCTTCACTTAGGCCCACTGGAGACATGTTGTCTAAGTCAGGCCCATAAGAGTCAACTAAATTAATATTGACTGGGTCCCCCACTTTCAATCCAACAGAATTATTAACCCCGCCGCCTAGGTTATCTGGGGAATCTAAATCGAGGTGACGCAGACTTCCCATGCAAGACTTTTCCCCTTCCTCTTCCCAAACATCGATTATTGGAGATCGACCACTAGCCGTTTCATCTTCCTTGCTCCGGATTGCCTCGGTACCCCGTTCCGGCAAGACGATCTTAGATTTGATGGCCGGAGAAGCGAAGTTCTCACTGACCGGCCTAGGGTCCGGCATAGTGGGAGCCCAGAGGTTATCGTACTCGTTCACCCAGATCTTCAAGGATTGTCCTCCACTGGAAATTGAAAATTCAGCACACACTTTCTCACCGGAATTGACCAGGATAGCCATCTTCCCAATGGAGAGGTCGGAATCCAGGGGTGAGGCATCAGAACCCGATAGCACCCTTCCACATCTTTCCCCTATACGGTTGAAGACGTGTCTGTCCCAAAGGCAAATCGGAACACCAGTAATCCGAATCCAGGCGATACGCTGACACACATTAAAATTTCCATCCCAGACATCCATCTTAGAGAACCAAGCGGACCATAAATCCTTAGAACTATCGAGAAAAACCTTAGCTTCATCGCTATTAGGAAAGATGAGCAGCACCTTTAACCCTCCTACATACTTAACTGTCACATCCTCAAGGTTCAAAGCCTCCATGCACTCCTCTAAACGTTCAAGATACACCATCTCTTTCGCTTCCCCGATCAGGGATTTGAAAACCCAGGATTTCCTAGCATCCGTATTCATAGGAGGGAGGATCACATTTTGTAATAATAAGTTGTCGCAGGGTCCACTGACAACGTTACTATAAGTCCGGGTAGTTCCAGCAGGGTATGAACCAGCCTCCTCCCCCAACTTCCTTTGGCCAGTATTACCCGGAATCGAGAGCCTGCTAAACACTGACTCCTTTGCCTTGCTTGTCTTAAACGGAAGGTGGTTAAAGTGTGATTTAAATATTTAATGAAATTGAATAAAAAGGTCATACAAAATGGCAACCTTTGAATTAAAGGAGTTAATGATGTATCTACAGGTATATTAATTAGAGCTCAGTTTCATAAGACCTAGTGTAACTCTATGGGCACACTTATTCACACTAGTTATATTCACGAATATGAATAAGAAAACATCATGCTATATTAAGAGTAAGGTCGCTACCTTGTGTCGCGCATTGTTGATCTCTTTGACAAACATCAAAGGTAAAGTTTTCTCCAAGTGAATTATCATCATCATACTCACTAAATCTCATCGATAGTAAAACTAAGATAGGGTCTGAGGAAGGTAAGATGTAGACAACCTTACCTTTACCCCGTAGGAATAGAGAGGTTGCTTCCAGTCAGGGCCGGCCCTGAGAATTTGTGTACCTTGTTCGAGCTTGAAAAAACGTGCCCTTAGGCCTTAACGAAATTGGGTATTGAGCTCACTAAAAGTCTAAACCTAATGCCAATGGGCTAATAACTAATCTAAACCATAAAAATAGTTTTGTAAGTGGGCCTATGTTGTTTGTATGAGTATAATGTATTAATTTATTTATTTTTACATATACATATAAGATTATTTTTTTAAAATAACATGCCCTTTAAATATCGGGCCCTGGCCGGTGGTTCTCCCCTCCCACCCTTAGGGCCGACCGTGCTTTCAGTTAGACCTCCGGCTTTATAATAGTTTTGCATCAAGCCTTGGACGTAAGACACATAACACTCAGCAATCAAGACAAAGGCCGATTAGTGTATATGCATGTACCCTTTTGTCTTTCGGTTATCAACGCCACACATGATGCATGATTAACAGTCCACCGCTTTTAATGTTATTTTCACAAAATTTAGTAAAATAACATTTAAATTAGTGCAATTTCACTTTTGCCCCTCGAAGGCCCACACATATATAGATTATATGCACTTGATGAGTTAATCTAAAAGATCAAGAACGTCTATCATCACCATTCTCGTTCTATGTACATCTATCATATAAATATGATATTAACTATATTACAATTAGTAATTTGGGTGAATAGTGCTTCCTTTGACCTTTTTTTTTTGTCTTTTTATGTTTTTGTTTTTTGTTTGTTTTATAGTTTTCAATATTAACACTTACAACTTTTTAACTTTCTAAAGACTTAATAATTGATTTTTACGTTTATTTTAATGTATGTGTCGGTATAATTTATAGTTAATTTATGTTTCGGCATAAATTTTACTGTAAATGAGTTGGGTCAAATATAATATGTTCTTATGCTTATTACTATATACGTTTTCAGTTGATATATGTTTTGACTTGTTTAAGTCTTTACTTTCTGAACTTTTTTTTTACTTTACTTTATTTTGATGTTTTATTTTTAGGTTATTTTTCATTAAAGTTATATTTAAGATAGTATTTACATTTTCATTTACAATTAATTTAAAACAAGTCTGTTCCGCTGTCCAATTTAAATTTATTTTTATGGGTTTCGTTCTATGTAAAAAATATGTCAATACTTTTTTGAGCATATTTTTTTCGGTTGGTATACTTAAGCAAAATCAATATCGACCGAAACCTCGCAGCATAGCACGGGTAATGTTACTAGTCAAAGTAATTTGTTTGAGACAACATATGTTTTTTCAATAAAAAGTACGATATTCTTTTGCGTTACATATTAATATGACATATTACAACTAAAAACTATGTATAATGATTCCAAAGTCCTGGTAATCTATTTGGAAAACAAGTAGCGTTTGAATGATATTGTGATGTTGGGCTTTACACTTTATGTGATGGAATAGTAATAAGTAGTATAAGATTAACGAATACAAAGAATAAAAATAGCACTCAAATAAATATGCTTTTGTAGAAGTTGAGTCGTACACGTACCAATATGTACCCGTTCATGTAATCACAGAATCTCAATAATCGTAATCGATAGATCATTTTGTTCGGAATCCCACTGACTCAGGAAATCACTAATTTGTTCGCAACAAAAGTTGTGGTTGTGATCAATGGTCAGATATTATTGATTTTGTTTACAATATATTTGCTCACTACCGGATGCTCCTCTTTTGCTATATGTTATTGATAATTAGTTATTATGTTTTTAACTATAAAATACGTGTGATTGATCTTAATTATATCGGAAGTTCATAGTCCAATTATAAATTATTACACATGAGTCTTGATTTGTTGCAACAAAGTCACAAACCTTCTGTGGCTAGTGATGTAAAGAAAGAAGACAATCCTGGCGGGAATACCTAAAAGACGTGTAACGGATATTCGGGAATGAGATTGAAAAAAAAAATTTCACGAGTTTGTGGTTGGATGATACTCGGTCCAATTACCCGAAATCGTATACTCATCTATCGGGCCATATACCAGAACAATATACCAAACTTTTTAAATTTTTATATTTATATGCTCATAAGCGTTGTCTAGTAATGCTTCATTCTAACATTTCATTACATGAAAATAAACTTTTCTTTTTAAGATATATATTTTGATTATCTTAAACATTTTAGGGTGATGATGATATATAGGCAATTTGTCAATTTTAAATTTAAAAACAACACCCGACATAAATTAGACGATGGGGGTAGAATCAAATAAAAAATTATTTAACATTTTATTTTTTAAATAAATGGTTAAGATAAAAGTGTAGGAAAAAAGAGAATGTAAGGGTATTTTTGAAATAGCCTATTTTTTGACTTTTTCTCTCCACATGCAAGGCACATGCATATTCTCTCTTATTTTTTAAACGTTTATAACTTTTTCATACGGCAATATTTTTTTTTTAAATAGTTGCACCATAAAATCGAGCATTTTTTATCTTTAATTTGAGCACCATATCTTTTGTGCTGTATTTTTTGTACTATATTTTTGTGCTAAATTTTGTGTACTATTTTTTTTTTTTTTGTAGTGCTGAATTTTATTGTGCTGGATTTTTTATAACAGAGTTTTTTTGTGTTAATTTTTTTTTTGCGTACTAGATTTTTTTACTGTATTTTTAAGAAAAAAAAGGGTGAAAATTTGTGTTTTAGGACTAAAATGCACTTCCATCATACTTATAAAGAGTGTCACGTGTTATCTTCATAATTCTTCTTAGGCTACTTAAACAAAACCCATTTTAGTGGATTCTTCCCTGTATAAAACATGATATTACAATCAAGTATGAGACTAAGATTGCCATCCTTATCTTTGGCTAACCCCACTGTTAACATTCGTAACAATTTTAACTATCATTACACATCAAGTTTGCAACACATTTGTCACTTGAAAATTTTAGCTAAAGTGTCATAATTATAAAGAAGCAAAAAATCTTATGTTAAAAGCTTCTTCAAATCATTTCTTGAACTCGTTTGTTTCTTATGATCGTGTTTTATGATTCAATCAAGCATGACATAATGCCATACTAGAATTGTCTCACTTCAAACAATATTTTCATCGTTAATGTTTACATCTTATCATCTTTATCACTACACAAGTGCTTCATCGTTTCATATATGGTATGATTTTATTCTTTATTTGTTCGTAACTTCACATCATTGGAAACCACATGCACAATAGTTCTCGAGTTATATGAACCAACTTGGTTACACTATGCGCAATGGGTACATAGATTCTTCCTGGGAGAGCTTGCTATATCCGACTAAATGAAAGAGCATAAAAACAATAGATGTAATCATCATGTGGACCTAAACAAAGAGAATATATCATGTGTTGATTGCCACAAACTCTCCAAACATGTATGTACAAACATATATGGTGGAATTACGCCAGTCACCATAAGGTGAAGTTACGTCCAATATATGGATGGATCCATTTTAAATGTTTAATGTCCATATGATTCATATTCACCTTTCTTTCATTCCTTTTTTCTTTATCTTTAACATTTGAGTACATGAAAAAAAGTTATTGGAGCGGTCTTACAAGTAGCGGCTTGGGAAATATGAGGCGAGAAACGAGAAGACTTTCAATAATTGACAAATCAACTTCTATAGAACGACATATACTATCAAGGAGAACTCTTTTCTTTTGATTAAGTCTAGATCCAAATTTTGTAATCTCAAGTGGGATAGGTTGATTGATTTTAATATCCAAGATGTAGTTGTATAATTCAGGTCCCAGTTTGTTGCTAGCCCAGTCTTTTTATATTTTTTTAGAAGTTTCGTCATTCAAAAATAAACCATGCATCTACTTTTGCTTTCAATATAATTTCTTCATCCACAAGACTAATTAACGAACTGTAACACCCCAAAAATATCAAAATATACAGTTAAGAATACGTTTTAAATTACTAATTAAAGTAAAATAACTAGGGGGTAATTAACCTAGTTAATATTTAGTAAACTTATACAAATGTGGATTGGTGGTTTTTTATAAAAGGGAAACAAACATGAGGTACTAAAGTGTGTCAATGAGAAAACTTGTTTAATTAAAACAAGGGAAACAAAAATACACAACACACTAATGTGTGCGTGTATGGGTGTGCGTGTATGGGTGTGCGATCAAAAGGGGGGGGGGGGAGAAGGAAAGCCCTAGTTCTTGTTCATCGCCACAAAATTCAACTATAAATCAAAGTGATTTTGATGCATGCTTGATAAATTAGAGTCTACAACATCATCTCATCATGAGGTATGTCGAAAATCTAGTGTATGTTGAAGTAGTGATTTTTTGATGAACCTTATGATGTACATTGAAGTAGGAATTGCTGAAATTGTGATAAAAATTGTAGTGCCTACATGATTTTAGGCAAACCCTTGATGAATGAAGGTAGAACAAATGCTATGAATAAGTATTAGGGTAATATACACATGTATGTGTAAGTGGGTTTTGATAAATGATTGAATCCATGAAATTGGAGGGTTAAATTTGGGTATATGAACTCATAGCAAACTGAATTGTGATGCTAAAGCGTTTGTAACGAATGTACCTTCTTGTTTAATGAGTTTTCATGGTTAGAAGTTTGTTAAATTTGATTAAACATAGCTAGATAAAAGTTCTGCACGTAAGGTGTTTGACAATATGCCTAAGAGAATTGCCAATTTACTTAACGAACGGAAAATGTTGATGAGAACACGATGTAGTGTGTTTGGCAATTTATATGCCTTAATCATGTGCCGAGAGGTCCTAATGACACTTGGCTTGTACACTTTAGGCAACACAAGTGAAGCATCGGGAAGTCAAGCCGGAGCAAACGCACGGTTGAAGGATAAACTATAAGGTGCGTGGCTTTATGCTTCGTAGAATTTTGTTAATATTTTTGTATTGATATTTTGAAAAATGAAGTTATACTCATGAAATTCGGTTCATTCACAAGTGATGGATTTCACACGAATGAAACGGATGGATAAGTAACGAATAATGTTATGTTTGATTAGTTCACAAGTGATGGATTTCACACGAACAACCAAACGGGTCAAAGCAAAGTTTTATCGCATACAGGAATGGGTGCGTGAGCAATGACTTCGACATAAACCCGATTGATGGGTTAAATTTCGAAGGCAAGCGTAAACAGGGTAACAGGAACGCGAACAATAAATTGATGAACCCAAGTAATGGGTCAAAATCGAATTATTGCGAATTCTTAAAAAGAATTTGGATTAATAGAGTTTAACCATTAAAAGGTTGAACGGGTAGAATAAGTGTAAACGTAAACCGGGTAATGGAAGCGTGAAACGCAAGGTTCATACCCCGGATATTGGGGCAAAGTAGTAAAAGTGATTTATTTGTAAAAAAGACCTGAATTTCATAAGTTCATGTGCTTTAATTTGATAACGAGTCAAATAATCAAACATGCAAATAGTGACTCAATGGCGTAAAACATAAGGTTATGAATCCGGGATTATGGGTTTACATGTTAAGCATGTGGGCAAATGTTTCACGATCAAATAGGAACAAGTTTTGTGTAAAACGGATGAGTTTTCAAGAAGTTACAGGAGTTTTCGTATCAAATGACAAAATAGGAAAATGGGGGAGCAGCAGCAGTGCCGCAGCCTCATCCTGATTTCGTTTTGCTTATTTGTCGTAAGCTAAGGCCAATCAGCCGTAGCCTACGGCGGGTCCCATCTTGAAATTTTTGCATTGTTGTTTTGGGGTGCTTGAGCCATTTGTTTATGTTTTAAGCATTATATAACAAACGTTTATGATGAATTTTATAATTAGGTGATTGCTATGATGTTTTAGATGAAGATCAAGCTTATCGAAGAATTGAACACATCTAATGATCAAGCTTTCACGTATCTGGCCTTTTGTTTATAAACCAAACTTTGTTAACAAGTTTAAATATTTTGAATTACTTATAAATTTTGGAAAGTCCAAAATCTGTATGGACATGTATTTGCATTTGCATTATATCATTTACAAATGCAAAATTTTAGTTAAATAAGATCGGGTCTTACATAAACCAACAACAATAATCTTAATTTTATCTAAACAACTAACTAAAAAAGCTATTTATTTATATTTACATATAAACCTATAAATTTTCAAACCATGTTGTATATTTACATCATTTGTTAAAGCCACCTATCTTTTTTTACTTAACCAAATGTTCAATTAGTATACTTAAATTATTAACTAAGTAATTTATTTATCTATCTATGTGTTCAATTAATCATATAAAGAAACTAGAGGGGCTGATGTGAAAATATGTAGGAAATACAAGGGTTTGCATGTAAATCAAGCTTCACCCTAATTTCTATCCCATGTGCACCCACCCACCACTTGACTCTTTAAGTTCCTCGGACACCGGAGTTGTTCATCATCTCCAGCAACCACAATAGTGGTCTGATATAGGACATTAAAGTAAAACTTTGACACCATTTATTCATCATGAAAAGATTATATACTATAAAATATAAAAACATATTTTATAAATATAAGAAAATATATTCACCCAAGAGGGGTTGGGCTCTAATCTTATTTGATACCTAAAGTAGATTTGGGTTGAAAAAAAGAGCAGGATTAAATTAAGAGTTCGAGTAAATTACAAGTTTTGTCCTTTATGTTTGTCCCAAATTTCAGGCGCTGTCCTTTATCTTTAAAATTGATGAGTTTTGTACTTAATGTTTCAAAATTTTGCACGTTTTGTCCTTTAGACCAAACCCAGTTAGATTTTTTGGTTAAATCTAGTCATGTGCAAGGCACATGAGGGTACTATTGTAATTTCACCATTCAAGGGGCTATTGTGTAACTAATATATAGATATTGTGTAATTTCACCATCACCACCACCCCGCCTGGCTGCTTCCCCTGACAACTAAAAACCCAGCAACAACCCTGCATCGGCATCGACGGAATCATTTACACAACAACAGCTTTAGTCACCTCTTCATTTTGACACCGAACCCCAAATTCTAATCAAAATTCTGATCCGAAGCCTCACTTAACAATGATCTGTAATCAGTCAATAATATCCACAATCATCATCAAATTCACATCAAATACACACCAAAAAAACACAGAGATCCGAACAAATTAACCAACTACGGCCATAACAAAGTCAAAATCGACATAAGTTTAGTCAAAACCACATGAATTCGACTCGAAAAACAACTTCAATTAAACAAAATCGGTCAAAACAGAAGTGTATACAGTCAAAATCGGATATAAACAGCATGAAATTAACGTGACAAATAGCAAAATTAACGAATGTTTATTACAGATTGATGAAAACTAACCTGCAATCGACGGTTAGGATTGAACAATTTGAGAATTGAAAGATGAAGAAAATCTAGGGTTTGATTTGATTGATCCTGTTTACACTGACTGATTGTCTGACGGAGGATTCCGACGAGTCCAGCGACGCCGTCAAGCACCGCCTTCGGATCTTCTCTATTTGATGTGAGAGAGGGAGAAAGATTCTGTTCGTCAAGCACTGCATTGGATCTTCTCAAGCGACGCCGGCACCCCTAAGCCGTACTCGTTCCTCACCTTGACTCTCACCAACGACTTCGTTTCCGGTACAGATCCGGTAACTGCAACTATATACGTGATGAGAGAGAGGGAGAAAGAAGGTGTGTTTGACTGTGAAAGTGTGTAAGAGCGAAAAAAGGTGGCAAAAAGGGAGAGAGGGGCGGGTCACGGGAGGCGGTGGTGGTGGTGGCACATGGTTGGTGTGATGGTCTATGGTGGATGATGATACAGAGTGAGAGACAGAGAGATAAAGGAGAAAGTGAGGACAGAGAGACTAAAGACTGAGAGGGTTTTGAGTTTAATTATGTTTTATAATTAAATGAATATAGAATTACAAAAGAAACCTCATCTACCTACTAAAATTACAAAAATACCCTTACTTAACATAAAATTTTAACTGGGTTTGGCCTAAAGGACAAAACGTGCAAGATTTTGAAACATTAAGTACAAAACTCATCAATTTTAAAGGTAAAGGGCAGCGCCTGAAATTTGAGACAAACATAAAGGACAAAACTTGTAATTTAGTCTTAAATTAATTAGGATCATTCAAAAATAAATAAATAATTTTAAACATAATAATACATGAAAAAAATCTATGTGTACGCATTGGCATATTTCCAACTAGGATTGTAGGGGGTTGTTTCCAAATTTTGTTCTTTAATTAAATAAATATCATATTTACTTGTTTTCCACATATATAATAAAAGTTAGGGTTATTGGATTTTATCATTCCTAACTATTAACTATTGGTCGCTACCATCTCCAACTACCACTTTGACGCCCATCACCCTAACTTAACACTTAGTATGCTATGTAACCACGTCGTTAACTGATCACTGACTTTTGATCATGGTACTATACTTTTGGGGGTGTCATAAGAATCTTAGGAAGGTTTTAGGGATCTTATGACACCCCAAAAGTATAGTAAAATGATCAAAAGTTAGTGATCAGTTAACGACATGGTGACAGAAGACACTAAGTGTTAAGTTGGAGGTAACGGACGTCAAAATGATAGTTGGAGGGCAACGGCCAATAGCCAATAATATAGGATGATAAAATCCAATAATTCTAAAAGTTATAACATGGATTACAAGACAGAGAGAATATTTGATTAACTTTAATATACCATTTAATATATAAAAACTATTTAAGTTATGTTGACCAATTTGACTTTAGTAGGATTTAATTAGATCATTGTCTACACCCCGACAAGTAATCTTCTACTAGTTATCTATTATATTATTTATTTTCAATTTAACTAATATCTACTTACAAACTTGACTTAGGAATCTTTGTGAAAACGGAATTCATCATATAAAATATCATAAAATTACATACATATAAAATTCCATAAAATTCATATATGATAAAAATAAAACTAAATGAACAGTGATTTTGGTATATTAGAATATGGGTATGGGGTGAGGTTGTGGCGTGGGTTGGGTACAAACGTCCAAGTCACCATTCTGGGTGGGCTTAGGTTTCGACGTGGCCTCTTGGGCGGGGGTTTCAGCCCGAGCGTTGGACGGGGCTATCAAGATGACATGTCGGGATCTCATTGGCCAAGACAAGTTGCTGTTTGGGCTAGCCGTTAGCCAACGGCTATGTGTTTAAAAAAATATTATTCACTATAAATACTCATACTTCTATTCATTTTTTACAATATGAGGTATGGGGCGGGGGTTGTGGCGTGGGTTGGGTACAAACGCCCAAGTCACCACCCCGGGTGGGCTTGGGTTTCGGCGTGGCCCCTTGGGCGGGGGTTTCAGCCCGGGGGCGGGGGTTGTGGCGTGGGTTGGGTACAAACGCCCAAGTTACCATCCCGGGTAGGCTTGGGTTTCGGCGTGGCCCCTTGGGCGGGGGTTTCAGCCCGGGCGTTGGACGAGGCTATCAAGATGACATGGCGGGATCTCATTGGCCAAGACAACTAGCTGTTTGGGCGAGTCGTTGGCCAACGGCTATGTGTTTAAAAAATTATTCATTATAAATACTCACACTTCTATTTATTTTTTTTTACCACAACTATTCCACCTCTTCTATAATCATCTCTATCTTATTCTTTTAAAAAAAATTCTCATCCAACCACAATACGAAAAATGAATCCCCATAATCGTGGTTTTGACTCGAACAATACGTGGGCATTCCAAGAAACACCTATCCCAGCATCCAATCGTTGCTCCCTTTTTAATACACTCCACGATGCCGGATATGGCTGGTTACGCATCGTTTATCTCGAATCGTTTGAAGAATGATGTCGGTCGAAAACACCAATGCCTTTCGCGCAACGCGCGTCTTTGAAAAACACTAGTTACATATAGTTTCACAACTTAAAACTTTTACGCAGTATTGATCGCATATAATAAGAGGGGTTATACATCTCTAATTGTCCTTTTTTACGTAAAACAACCATATATATACGATCATTTAAGGGTGTACCTACACAAGCTGAGTCAAGTCTGAGCTTAAGTTTGGTTTTTTTTAACGGTAAATTTGGATCACTGACGGACCACTGAAGTATCATCGTGTCACCAGCAGAACCATCCGATCATATCCTTCTTCACTAGGCATAATGCCTATACACCAATTCAGAGAGAAACCCAATAAATATGGGAAAAACTCCCTTATAGGACTCGAACCCAGGACCTGTTTGTCCCAAAGTCTTATCCCACCCTCAACATGCCACTAAACTATAAGGCTATGAACAGCTTAAGTTTGGTTTGGTTTCAACTCTGTTACTATTGAATGTGCATGTGATTATTTTAATTTGTTTATATGTATATATAATATACTATTATGTGAATAGGGTAACGATAGTGTAAAAAGGGCCTAAAGTGTGAGAAGTGTATTATAACACTATATATAATACTATATAACACTATATAAACACCGTATAACAATATGTAACACCATATAATACCATATAACACTATGTAACACTATATAACATTATATAACAAATATAACACTATACATCTATCATAGATATGCTATCAGACAACCTATAGTGTTATATTTGTTATATAATGATATATAGTGTTACATAGTGTTATATGGTATTATATGGTGTTACATATTGTTATACGGTGTTTATATGGTGTTATATAGTATTATATATAGTGTTATAATACACTTCTTACACTTCTCACACTTTGAGCACTTTTTACAGGTTCCTCTACCTATGTGAATATATATTTAATATATTACATATTACTTTATAAAATAACAGATTTGTTTAGACTTACGAGTCTACTCAAGTTCGAAATGTGAGCACGGGCTCAATCTCACTTATCTAGTGAGTTTCAAAATAGAGGCTCGAGACCAAGCTTAAGCTTGTTAGAACTCATTCCTTTCAACCTTAAAATAGTTGGTCTTGATTAACTTACAAGCAACTTGACTCATTTACACTTTTATAACCATTAATTACTGGTATGTTTTTCAGGCTCACCGATGATATATTTCGATTATTTAATTCATCTTAGTTTTCAGTTGTTTGCTTTTTTCCTCATATAATTTAATACTAATTATGAACCATTTACATATGTAAGAATAACGATTCATTTCTAGTGAAAGCTAAATATGTTAGTTTGAAAAACAGTTACTAAAGAAACGATACATAATGACAACCATCCAACATGCAATATTCTTGGGTTATAGTTTATTTTTTTTACTATAAATTATAAAGATACTAAAATCATGATCCAGTATTATTGGCTTGTTCTTTTACTAACCCTACATTTCAAACCATTTTTATTCTTCCATGATCCTTTGTCTCCAATAGTTTTTATAAGTGATCATCTTTGATGATTAATTAAGAAAAAAATTTGAGAATAATATGATTTGATTTTGTCTCTACTGTACTTAATTAGATAAGTAATCAAACTATTTATATGTTAAAAATAAATAAATAAACAAATACACCCTCTAGAACAGTACAGGCGTACAGCTTAACATATTTTAAACCAAGGGTGTAGCTTTGTGGGGGCGGGAGGGGGCGACCGACCCTCTGAAATTTTAACTCAATAGTGGAGAGTATGTGTTAGGATCTGAGTTTGGATTGATTGTGATTTATGTTTGAATTTAGATGAACAATGAAAGAGTAGTGCAACGGAAATTAAATGGAAGCAAACTTTTCACAATCAAACAGAAGAAATGCTTTCAATCATACATTTTCAACACAGAATCAAATGATTAAATTTATTTCAAACTTTGATTACAATGCATGTATGATTTGCAAACTCCCCCTCAGCCCGAGCTCAGTATTTGTTCGTGCAGGAAGAATGATGGTGAAAGAGCTAAACAGAACAGTACAGAGCACTGTTCTATTTATAGGCACTAGCAAACTACTGAGCATCAAAGCTGACGTCACCATGAAAGTGACATCTAACATCCTAACAAACTCTTAACAACTGACCTATACAAACATTGCTATACTAACTACTGATGTTACAGTTCATTACATAAAGTAAACATAAACAGCTGCTGCATCCTTCCATTGCTGTGAACCCAGCAGTACTTGTCATGATCAGCAGTGCTTGAAACAAGGCAGTAGATTGAGCAGCAGAGCTTTAGTTCTTCAACAGACTTTGACTTGATCAGCAGTTGTAGGTCAGCGGTTTGCATGATCAGCAGATAGGAGGTTAGCAGATGTTGAAACCACTTTCAAGGGGAGAGACTTGCAACCAAACATCTGCTTATTCTGGATCCACTGCTCTGATCCAGTTTTGGCTTTCATTATCTGTTCCTTTGGTAGGGTTCAATCCCAACAATCTCCCCCTGGAACAGATAATGCCAAAATTCTCCATTATTGTAGATCTTTATTGCCTCATCAGCAGTTCCCTTATTTGACCTTTGAGTTGTAATTCAAAGGTTAAGGCATCTGCATCATCATCATCCCTGCTAAGTGGAAGATCAAGGAGATCCTGCAAATCTTCAAGACTCAGGCCAAGAGCTTGTTCCCTTGTTAGTTTCTTCACTTCGCCACTAGACTTGAACACTGTCAGTACGTGGGTCTGTTTATCAGTTTTCCACTTTAGTACTTTTGAGCCTGGTGGGTTTCTTGGGAGATTTTTATTTGAAGAGGTATTTGGTGATGCTGGCCTATTCATGACTGGCTGAGCAGTACTTGCAGATTGTTCCAGTTCAGATTCTTCTTTCATCATTAACATAATTCCCTCTTTTACAAGGTCATTACTAGCAATTAGATCTTGAACTGTTTCAGCATCCAACTGTTTTTGACTCCTTCTTTTGTAGATGGTAGCACCAGCAAGAGAAGTGGTTCTTTTGGCTTGCAGCTTTGGTGGTCTTTTCGAGACCTCTGCTTCAGAGTAGTTAGGCTTTTGTGGAGCTGTTGGATCTTTCTTCCTAAGTTCCTCCAACCTTTTATAGGTGGCCCTGACCCTAGCTTCTCCCCACTTTGACACCAAGTTCCTTGACCCATAATCAGCTGTGATAAGTTCCTCTTTCATTCTTTTTAACTCTAATGCCTTTTCAGCTTCAAATTATTTGAATTTTTTAGGAGGAGTCTGCTGGACTTTATTTTTGATCATTTCATGAATCCTGGCTACTTCTTTTTCAAGCTCAGGAATGGTCCAGTGTTTGTACATATGTTTCTCCCCATTGTATTTCTTGTAGGTCATGATATTTTCAATGTAGTCTTTTCTCAGGGTCTCATCAGCCCTTTCTGAAATTTGTTGACTAGCATTTTTGGCAAATTGCTCCATTGATCTGACCTGTGTGAGAAGAAACTGATAGTTTTGCTGAAATTCCCTAGCAGATTTCCCTTGTTTATTTTTGTTAGCGATATCCTCTGCTTGCTTGGCTTTAATTTCTAAATATTCTTCAATGTTGTTTGGCCTAGGATATCCTTTTACTGAAGGGAAGCTCCTTTTGGCAGGGTTATCCTCATAGTAGAAAGATTTGATTTCATCTCTAACTGCTATGTGTTCTAAAGGAAACACAACACCTGCAGGAGGTAATGGCTTTTGAGTTTGAGTTGAAGAGAGAGGAATGGGTTTTGGAATTGTGAGAAGTGCTTGGGATTTTGAAGCTGTTGGTGGTGGTGATGGAGAATCATCATCTGTTATGATAATCCTTCTCCTTTTAATTTTAGGAGAGGCAGATGATGTTTTGGGTGGAACAGTGGATGTGATTTGAGTGGCAGTGGTTTGTGACTGACTAACAGTTGTTGAAACAACTGGTGTTTCAACCACTGTTGTCATTACAACAGATGTTTTAACATCTGCTGTCTTCTGCTTTATGGCAGGAAATGATGGTGGAGATGTTGTTTTTGAAGGTGATAGGGCAGTGGTAGTGGTGTGTGTTGAAGTGAGAGCAGTTGTTGTAACAACTGAAGTACCAGCAACTATTTGGGTGGAGGTTTGATGTTGGTGGCTTTTGGATGGTGGTTTTGAAGTATGCTTAGGAAGGCTGGATGGTGTGGATTTGGGTTTCCTTACTTTTCTAGTAAGATTTCGTTTTGGAACAGGATTTTGATCATCCTTTTCACCAGAACAACCCTGCGCATTCAGCTCCATGAAAGCTCTCTTCTCCTCATTCCACCTTGATAAATCTTTTGCCACTCTATCCCTTTTTACACTTACGACACCATCATCAAGTGCATTCTGGGTAACATCAACCTTTTTGCTACCATCTGGCAAAGGAATGTTTCTGAGCATTGCATCCTTTTCTGGACCAAGATACACCCCATTATCAATCTCTTTCTTTATCCACTCCTTAATTTTCTCCCCCTTTTGGCATTATCGGAGGGGATTTCATCAATATAAAGAACTGTTGGAGGAGTAGTGCCAGTGGATGCTAACAGATGTGTTTTTAGAGCCTTGATGTCTGCTTGTGTGGTTTTAAAACTAGACTCCATTGTTTCTCTGAGCTCTTGAACATGTTTTTCATGCTCAGCCATCTGTTGTTGTTGGTGGAGAAATGGTTGAAAGAGATTCCAGAGCTCATTTGTAACATCTGCTGGTGGTGGAGCAGATGCTTGAGGTGGAACAGCTGTTGATTGTACCATTTGAACTGTTAACAACTGTTGCAGCATTTCTTTGATTTCTACAACACATGTATCCAGTTTTTCAACTCTTTTCGTCAATTCCTGGTACTTTAAACCATCACCCAATTTAATGGCATCAGCTGATTTCCCACTAGCAGTGGTTGTATCAGATATTGAGGTAGGGAGTGTACTCCAAACATCAACAACTAATGCCCCTTTTTCTTGGTACTGGGGTTTTCTTCCTTCAACACTTGATAATCTTTTGATGGAAACAGTGGTTAATACAAACTCACTAGCAGATAACAGAGGTGTTATGGAAGGAATTGCCTCCAAGGAAGTCTTATTGATGTAACCACTATCCAAGTGTAAACTTGTAGGTTCAACACTTGTAGTGGCTGCTTCACTTGGATTACCACCAAGAGTTACTTATAACTCAAGGGGTGTAACCTCCTCAGGTTGTGTTGGTGGGTTAGCAAAGATTGATACACCAGGCCCAGTCTGTTGTTGAGGTATATTCTCATGGACAGGTGATTGAGAAGGACTGGTTTGTGCCAGGTTCAGATCAATTGCATCCAACTGTAGTTTGGTATTTGGTGGAATTGGGGATGTGAAGGTAGGTTTAGAAAGCGAAATTGCCCCGGGCATTGGGCTGTGGATGATGGAAACGAGTGCTTCCAGAGCATCATGATGTGGTGACCCTATTTGTACAACCTGTTCTTTTTGTGAAGAGACAGGAGGAGTTTCAGGTATGGGTTGAGATATTTTTACCAACTGCTGTGAGGAAGAAGCAGCAGTGGTTTGTTGTGACTTTTGTGTTGTCCTAGGCAGTTGCTCTGGTATCTCATCCTCCAGAGTTGCCTTTTTGGTAGGTTTTGGGGGTTTTTGATTTTTCTTTTTCTGTGGCTTTTTGGTGATTTTAGGTGTGGGTTTCAAGGCATTTGTTTTGCTACCTTGATCACCTTGAGCAGTGGGCTCAGCAGCAGATGCATGAGGAGCAGTGTTTGCTGCTAAAGTCTGCTCAGGCACCTCTGCTTGTGTTTTGCAAGGTGTTGACATTCTTGTAAAAGTTTCAGCAGTTAAGCTGTGCATTTGTAGAGATTCACCTTGGTTTATTACCACAATATCATTCTTACTGAATTTTTTCTCAAAATAATAACTTAAAAATCTTGGAAACAGTAAGAATGATTTTGTTTCAACATTTTTAACCAAATCATTGAAGATTACCTTGGAATAGTTAAAATTTTCTTCTTGTAAAATAGCATATCCCAAGTTTTGAATCTTCAGTGGTATTTCATTAAAAGAAGTGGTTTTATTTGAAACACACATGAGAAGGGTATGGAATAAAAATCTTGTTGCAGGAGGGAAGAAACCTTTTTGTAAGGTATCCCTCTTCATCATTGTGTCTGCATACCCTCTCTCAATGAAGTCAATTTTTAACTCGTTTTTAGGGAAAGAATCTTTACCTTTCTGATCAGCGAGCTGAAAGACCTCAGATATGGATTGCGGTGTGATGTTGACAGTTTTGCCCTTTAGAGAAGAGGTAATGGTAGTGACAGTTTCACCTTGTTTTTCAAGGGTTGCATTCTTCCAGAACTCTCTTTGGGTCGTCAAGTAAATTGGTGCATCGGCGGTTAACAAAGTTTTGTACTTTGTTGCATTAAGCATATCAAGGATGGAATCAAAGGTATCGGTGGTGCCGGGCTTTGTGAGAAGACCTAGAAGATTGTGAGACGATTTGTGTGGGATTTCTGTGGAGGTAGCCTTTTGAGAGGCCCCTTTGGTAGATTTTGCGGATGATTTCGATTTTGTAATTTTGAATATGAGGATCGAATATGAGTTTGTGAAGAAATTTGATGGAATGGGATGGAAACTGCTTTGAGAAGAGAATTTTTAAGAATTCAATTCGACAGTGAATCCCTGTTTGGGTTTGAAAAGGGGGTTTTATAGAGGAAAAGTGAATGCTGACGTGGCAGCGGTTGCAAAAGGTCTGACCACTTTGTACTGTCCGCATGCCATCCCCTGGTGAAAGAAGGACAGTACTTTTGAACAGTACTTTTTGTGAAAACAACTGGTGAAGACATTAGTTGTAACGGTAATGGAGAACAGTGGATGCTTTTAACTATCAGTGGATAGCACAGCAGTGGATACAACACTGATTTTGAACATCAGTGCTTATCAGAGGAAAATGAGAACAGGGGATGACTTTCAGCAGTCGACAGACTTTTGAGGTAGAGCAGACTTTTAAACCCATCAGTGGTCATGGCAGAGTTTTAGGATTTTTAATGAAAAAATCATTTTTAGCTATTTTAAGGATGGATTTTTGATTCTCTGAAAACATTTTAATGCTTTTATCTATATAACTATATAATACATCTCATGTGTACTCAAATGTAATTCACCTTAAAATTTTAAGATGGCATATGAAAGGTTAACTTAAAATCCTAATTTTTTACCATTTTGTTCCCATTCTGCCCTTCTCACGTAAAATAGACACCCTATTAATCCTGCATCTAAGAAACCTAATCGACCTCTGTAGTTGATTTGCATTTAATCTCATCGTTACTTCACTTCATCTTCCTTCTCTGTATTCAATTCTCTTCATCCCCAACTTGAATGTTTCTTTTGAAACTGATAACCATTCATATTCGTGTAATGAATGTGCTTTCATTCAGATTTAATGTAGCAATCAAATCTAGAAATGCTTTTAGTTTCCAATCATCCCTAATGGTATATATTAAAGTAGGGTTCCATTAACATTTCAGAAGCATCGCAGGTTCTGTTCTGATCTGCATAAATTGATTTAGGGTTTTAATTTTATTTGCGGATTGATCTCAGGTGACTGCATTTGTAAATTGAAGGTAAGTTCTTCTTTTATCTCAGATTTTTTTCCTCTGCATGTTGAAGGTTAATTTTTGGTTCATGTGGTTTAATTGTGGTTTGTTTCTTTGTTAGGTTTCGAGGTTAAGGCATCGGTTTTTTATAGTGGTGACGCCGGTGACGTGGCGGCGTTGAAGAAGTAAGGCTGTGGTGACGGTGGTGCTTGGATCGCTGTTTGGACTCTGGTATCTGTTTAACATCAATTTCAGCCATATTATGATATAATTCTAGGTTTCTTTTGATTAATTTCAGTTTTGTTTGTTTAACCTCTAATTTATAACATGGGGATGTTGGGCGACTCAGAAACTGATGACAATCCACACAATTTCATGATTTTTGCAAAGAAACTGACGATGCCAATTGCTCTACTTTTAATCGTGTGGATGAACTGGAATCATCCTGTTGTTCTTGGAGTTAAAGTGATACTTAGTTTTCTCAGTACAAAACCCGAATTTATATTAATATATAGTAGTTAATTATGTTGACTAAGAAGCATTGAATCCATTTATGTATTCTTAGGTCTAAATCAACAGTATACTTGTGTCATTATTTAGCAATGTTGCTTTAACTTTTTAACTTTTTTCAATATTTCAGTTGCAGTAACAATACAGAGGCCGGCACCCCATCTTACACAAATTCAAGGTTAGTGTTTCAGCATGTAGTTTCTACTAATTTTATACTGTAATTGAAAACTTTATGTTGTGGTGTTTTAAAGTTGAATCTATCAATCGTGTCAGTTGGCAGGTTAAATTCAACATCAACCGAACCCATATTTTTATTCGTGTCAAAAACATCAACCCTAACCCACACATACTTAAAATCATGTAATCTGAACACGACCCGTTTAAACCTTTTATTTAGACGTGTCAAATGGGTTGGCGGCTAATAATCAAGTTATAAACGTGTTAATCGGTTTGGTGGGTTGTAATAATGGGTTAAAAAGGTTAGCGGGCCTACCTGTTTAATTAATCGAGTTAAATAGGTTAACCCGAACAAGATCCGTCTAATGTGGCAATCATTATGTGGCAACCTATCGTTTCTCCTTCAGTAACAACCAATTGCCAGTGAACAAGCGGTACATTTCATGGAAGAATCACAGTAATGAAAAGTTTGGCGGTGAATTCTTCCCAAAAAATTTCCAAAATGGTAGTCTCATTGGTGGTGGGCATCTCAGTTAGTCTATCACAGTAAGTCTCTTGAGTCTTAACCCTCATAGAATATACATCCACTTTTTCATTAAAATAAATGAAAGTGCTTGCCTAATCTTAAGTTTTACTGAGCAGGTTCTTTTTGTTTTAATAGTTAAGTGAGCGAGTGTATAGTATCATTTTGATTACCATTATTTGACCGTTGGCTTTCAAAATTTCATAAGCCACTTTATATATCTGTAGCCTGGTGTCTCTGTATTGGTTTTTTCTCAGCAAAGCAACATCAAGTTGCTGACTTTCTATGTTGAACGTTTTTAATACAGCTTCACAAAGTAAAATAATGTCAATAAGATCCATACTTTCTTCGAAATAAACTGTCATCATACTGACTTCTTCCATCCAATAGCAGACCTTCGAAACATCACCCTATAACAAATGGAAGTTGGTTTATGTTTTGCTCCTAACTTAATGTTGGCTGCTAAAATGGAAACAAAGTGTGAAGTTTGTTTCTGTTTCATGTGGTTTGTCCATTTATTTATGCCTTTTTTTGTAAGTTGGCAGTTCCAAATGTGAACTTGTTGGTACAAGAACATTGGAAGACACGAAGAGTGGTGGATCAAAATGAAAAGATAGGAGTCAAAGCAAGGATGAGGATATACTGCAAAGTAAAGGTGAATAATCTATTTGATATTATTTACATTGGAATAAGATAGGTTACTAATTTTGAATTTTAACATGTAATCCAACATGAGATATATTGTATATATCCCTTAAGCTATGCGGTATGGTAGAGGCCCATCCTTGTAGGATGATCCGCCACGTAGATCGGATGTGAGGATGGAGGTAAGGAAATGGGGGATGAGCCTAAAATATATATCTATATGTTTGTATGTATATGCGTGTGAGAGAGGGGAGGCCCGTCGAATTCATCACACCCCGGGATGATCTCGACGAAGGAGGCATGGCGACGAAGTGGGGGAAATGGAGCGGGGGCACGACGTCGGGGCGGGACGGTCCCCATACCGTCCAGCCTTAGAGATGCAGTCATATTTCAAGTTGTACTATGAATTCAACAACTTCCAAATTAGTTTGTATAAGTTTTAATGTACCACCAAACTTCTAGCGACTAATTCATTTATCCAAATGTTTGTGGTGAACCCATTGAATTCTAAGACTTTTCTTAAGTTGTTTGCTGGAGATATCAGTTTCTTGACAAGACAAGTTTTGTTTTATTATCTAATATTGACATTACTGGTGCTCTGATTGTTGTTAAAATTTGATTTATAATTTATTATGAGTATGAATCATGAGTGCGAATCATTAGTTATTTAACATACAAATGAGCACAATCATGTTAATGTTAAATGACCTTGCTGAAAATTAGTATTCCTATTCAACCAAAAAAGATTAAATATATGTTGTATCTTAACAGTCTGTTCTTCATAACACGTTACATGCATGAGCTATGTTTAGAATCACGTAAAGCTAACAAAATTGACTTTTGTATAAGTACGTTTTGGTTAATTGTCTTAGCAAATTCGTATTAAAAACAAATAATGTGAAACCCGTCACACAACGTACGCCAAATAAAACATAAGCACCCGCGGCATCGCGCGGGCCAACCCACTAGTTCATAGAAAAACAAGATTTTGCCTGTTATTCCATGTTTAGCATGCCAATCCTAGAGATCAAGCTTTCAAAGGTGGATGTGTCTAATGCTTTGGTTAGCACATCTGCCAGCTGATCTTTGGTTGGAACATGATGCAGAGAAATCAAACCTTTTTCATAGCAATCCCTCACAAAGTGATGTCTGATGTCGATGTGTTTGGTAGTTGAGTAGGAAACTGGATTTTTGATGATATTTTCTGCTGCCTGGCTGTCCAACATAAGTGGCGTCTTCAAGGCAGTGATACCAAAATCCAGTAACTGATTTTGAAGCCAGAGCAGTTGGGCTGTACAGCTTGCACCAGCTATATATTCTGCCTCAGCAGTGGATGTGGAAACAACTGCTTGCTTTTTGCTTTGCCAAGACACTAAGCAATTGCCTAGAAAATTGGCACCCTCCTGAAGTGGACTTCCTTGTTTTATCACATCCAGCAAAGTCACTATCTGAGAAACCTGAAAGCTCAATTTTACCATCAGCTGGATACCAGATACCAAGTGTGGGAGCACATTTGAGGTATCTGAATATCCTTTTTACAGCAATAAGGTTTGACTTTCTAGGGGCTTATTGGGATCTTGCACAGACACATGTTGCAAACATGATATCTGGTCTAGATGCAGTTAGGTACAATAAGGACCCAATCATGCTTCTATATAAGGTCTGATCAACCAAATCATCCTTTTCTTCAGACATGATCAATTTATTAGTTGCAATGGGTGTACTACATGGCTTACAATCATCCATATCAAATTTCTTTAAAAGTTCTTTGGCATATTTGCCTTGATGTATGAAAGTACCATTTTGCAGCTGCCTTACTTGGAGACCAAGAAAGCACTGGAGTTCACCCATTGCACTCATTTCAAACTCAGTTGTCATGAGTTGTCTGAACTCTTCACACATTTTATTACATGTGCTTCCAAAAATGATGTCATTCACATAAATTTGGACAATCAAATCCTTCCCTCTCCATTTTAAAAACAGTGTTTTATCAATCCTGCCTCTGGTGAAACCAATGGAAAGTAAAAATGTGGACAGAGTTTCATACAAGGCCCTTGGTGCTTGTTTCAAGCCATACAAAGCTTTATTCAGCTTGTAGACATGATCTGGATTAAATGGATCCTCAAAACCTGGAGGTTGACAAACATAAACCTCTTCTTGAATCTTACCATAGAGGAATGCACATTTGATATCCATTTGATACACCTTGATGTTGTGGTTGACAGCAAAGGCCAGAAAGAGTCTGATAGCTTCAAGTCTTGCTACAGGGGCAAATGTTTCATCATAGTTAATGCCCTCTTCTTGTCTGAAACCTTGAACCACAAGCCTGGCTTTATTCTTGACAACAATACCCCTTTCATCAGTTTTATTTTTGAAGACCCATTTTGTGCCAATAGGACTCACACCTTCTGGCAATGGAACAAGCTCCCATACTTGTTGTCTTCTAAACTATTGGAGCTCCTCTTGCATGGCTTCTACCCAGCTGTTGTCTTTCAGTGCCTCTTGGTACTTGACTGGCTGATGGAGTGATAGAAAACCTGCAAAAAGACAAATGTTTTGGGATTGCCTTCTTGTGAGCACCCCTTCATTGATGTTGCCAATGATTTGATCTGGTGGATGAGATTTCAAGAAGATGAGCTCTCCTTGGTATGGAATAATGGCATTGAGTGGTGAGGGCTGCAGATGTGTATCATCTGAGCTAACCACTGTTGGTGACTTTGATGACCCAGCAGTGGCTTCAAAAGGTGGTGGCATAGGGGGTAAAGGTGTGGACACCTGCTGACTTTGATCCACTATTTGAGGACTTTTGTCAGCAGTGTTTGATGAGGTGGAAGCAGTGGTTAAAGGGCTACTTTGGTCAACAACTGTTGAGGTAGCAGTGGTTGAGCTTTGACAACTGTTTTGAACAACTGATGCTCTCCATATTGAAGCAGATTTTTGAGGAATGATGATCTCATATCCATAGTCTGGTGATGAATCTTCTGATGGACCTGCACTGTTAGTTTTGACAGCAGTATTTTCAAAAGTGAATTTTTCAAGATCAACCAATTCTGCAGGATTTGTAGGGATTTTCATTGATGAAAGTTCATTGAACTTTACATTCAAAGTCTCTTCCACTGCTTTGGTCCGTGTATTGAACACTTTGTAGGCCTTAGCAGTGGTTGAGTATCCCAGGTGGTATCCCATATCAATTTTGGCTGCAAACTTTGAGATAGAATCTTTTAAGTTTAGAATGAAACATGGGCAACCAAAAACTTTGAAATCTGAGATTAATGGTTTTATTTTATACAGAATTTCATAAACAGTCTTTTTGTGCCTAGGGTTGATCAAAACTCTGTTTTGGACATAGCAAGCAGTGTTTACTGCCTCTGCCCAAAAATTTAATGGCAAACCTGAATCTGCAAGCATGGTTCTGGCAGCCTCAATAAATGTTCTGTTCTTCCTTTCAACAACCCCATTTTGCTCTGGTGTTCTAGGGATGTTGTACTGCCTTACAATCCCTTTCTTCACACAGAAAGCATCCAACTCTTTATTTTTGAATTCTGTGCCATTGTCACTCCTGAAGACTTTCACTGGAAGGTCATATTGCTTTTCAACCTGTGTCACAAAGTCTTGCAAAATGCCTGCAGTCTCATCTTTTGAGTGTAAGAAGAAGGTCCATGTAAACCTAGAGAAGTCATCAACAATAACCAAGCAATATCTCTTCTTTTTTAGACTCATGACTTGCACTGGGCCAAACAAATCCATGTGCAGCATTTGCAAACACTGGGTTGTTTTGGACTCTTCAATGGGCTTGAAAGAGCTTTTATGCCGTTTTCCTTTTAAACAGGAAACACAGTGTTCAGGACATGAAATTAGTTTTTGTGGTAAGCCTCTCACTAAACCATTTTTTGAAACTTCATTGATTGTCTTGAGATTTGTGTGTCCCAGTCTTTTGTGCCATAGCTCTGTCTCTTTGTTAGAGGCAGCTGAGAACAGACAGGCATCAGCTCTGGGACACTCTCTTGACATATCAACAACATAAACATTGCCACTTCTTTGAGCAACAAGTTTTGTTTTTCCTGATTTTATTATTGCTTCAATCTTTTCAACCATTTCTGGTCCAACAATCTTACAACACTCCTTTGTGAAGAATGTCCCATACCCCTTGTCACTCATTTGTGAGACACTCAGGAGGTTGAATTTCAGATTGTCTATCAGATTGACATTTTCAAATTTTACATTTCCAGACTGAACTGTACCAGACCCCAGAACTTTCCCTTTACTATTATTCCCAAAGGATATATCACCCCCTCCATGGATTTTGAAATCTTTGAGTAGGGCTTTACATCCTGTCATATGCCTGGAGCCTCCACTGTCTACATACCAAAGACTATCTAAACATGCAGAAGCTCCCTGCACATGAAGTAAAAGGATTAGTTCATTGAGGTTTCCAAAGCCAATAAGGCTTTGGATGGGGTCTCAACAGTGTCTGGGCTGATGACAGATGCATGGACAGTGGTTAGCTCAGGGGTTTGAACATTTTTGAGAATGTTTTTCTCTAACCACTGTTGGGGGTCTTGACCAATCATCTGTTGATAACCAAAAGGATACCTGTTCACTTTGGGTTTAGAGGGCTTTTTGTAAGTCTCATAAACATGTGGGATCCTATGGTATGATGGTTGTCCCTTACCTCTTTTGAATTGATTGGCAGGGGGTGCATCAGTAACCTGAACATCTCTTTGAATAGATGTTTGGTTCAGCTGTTTTGTGACAGCTGTTTGGACTGGGACAAACAGTGGTTGTTTCTTGGTGAACTTAACAGATGATGCTGATGAACTTAAGAATGTTTTTGCAGTGTACTCTTTCTTCTTTTCATCAAAGTTTTTGAGATACACACATTCCTTAGTTTTGTGGTTATTTTTACCATAGATGGTGCAGCTTTCAGCAGAAACAATAACATATGTTTTGTTTAGATCATGTGCTTTAAGATGAAAACAGTCTTTTGTTAGATGATTCTTCTTTTCACAAAAATCACAAAACAAGTTTTTAATCTTTTCTTTTTTCTTCCTTTTCTCAGATTCCTTTACAACAGAGTTTTGAACCTCTGTTGGGATATCTTTGATAGGAATGATTCTTGCTTTTGGAGCTTTTACACCATCAGTGGTTGTGAAATCCATTGGTTTGAAGTTTTCCAGGACATCACACTCATCAGACCATGTGGGTCTAAATTGGTATTTCTCAATTTCCTCAAAAGTTGAGGATCCCACAGGTCTTTCCAGAGTAATTTTGTTACCAAGTTTGTCAGTTATTTTAACCTCTTGGCCATTTTTGTTGGTTGGAATTATCTCAGTTGGACCAGCTTGTTTTCCAGCAGTGTTTTCAAGATCATCATATTTTCTATGTCCAATACCAAATTTAACATTGCTTTCAAGCTGTTTTGCAAGCATAACCTCATACCCTTTACAAGATTCCACCCATCTTTCACAGGTGATCTGGGTAGACTCCAACTCCTTTTTGAAAACTTGGTATTTTTCTACCATACTTTGGAGTTGAGTTTTGGTTATGCTCTGCTCTTCTTTTAAACTGCTGATCTCTTTATCTTTTTCAGCCAATTTGTTTCTAAGTTCTTTTAATGACTTTTCAAATTTGAATTCATCAGATAAGATTTTATTCCTAAGGTTTTCATTTACCTCTTTGATGTTAGCAAATGCAATAATACATTTGTCTGAACACAGTTTTTCAAGAACTTGAGGTGATACCTTAGTAGCAGCCATCATGGCACAGTCACATTGATGATCACCTTCTTCATCAGCTCTAACTTCTTCCTCAACAACTTTCTTCTTTTCTTCTTCCTTTTTATCTTCTTTGGACCAGGGGTCAGACAGTGGTTCAAGCAGGGTTTCTGAATTTTCTCCCAGCAGTAGTTCACCAGCAACTGCAGTAACCACTGCTTCAGCAACCTCATCCACTGTTTTAGCACTTAGCTGTTCACCTTCAGTTTCAACCCCTTCTGGTATTGACTCTAATGCCATCAAACAAAATTCATCATCAAAAGTATCATTAGAAGCATAGAGAGCAAAATTTTCATCACCAAGTTCATCAGGCATGCTGCTCCAATCAACAAAGCCTTGTGTGAAAAAGCTTTGCTGATCTGGTTGTGTCACTGTTGGAGCAGCTTGTTGAGGTGCAACAGGTTGCACTTGTGCCTGAGGAACAGGGGCCTGAACATACTGAATTTGTGGAACAGTGATTTGAACATAATGCACAGTCACAGGGGTTGCAACATAATGAGCAGTGTTAACATGTGCTGCAGGGGCATATTGGGTATAGTGCACAGTGTTTTGTTGTTGTAGTCTAGGGTTTGAGCCATGGTGAGTAATTATGGGACCAGTGGTTTGACTCCTACATTCCCTAGCAAAGTGACCTAGCCTATTACACTTGTAACACTTGATTTTTGACTTATCCAACCCCACCCTTAAATTCCCATGAAGCCCTGGGAATTTTCTCCCTGTTCTTTTGTAGAATTTGCTTGTTCTAACACTAAGCAAAGCCAATTGATGCAAGATGTCCATCTCTTATAAGCCAGTGGGATTAAAATGTTGCAAATCATTAAGTTCAAAGCACAAGTTGTCTGACATCTGGTTTTTCAGTATTTGCAGTGAAAGCATAATTTGCAGAGTGAGAATCAGAGTTGTTAAAATTACCCCCAGCAGTTATGTCAATAAAGTGATCATAACTCTGATCCTTACTGCTGCTACCAGATTCTTCCTGACCAAACAGAGTTGTGCTGCCAAATGAATAGTCATCAGCAACTTTTCCAGACTCTTGCAACTTCCTTTTCTGGTTTAACTCCCTTTCATAGGTCAGGAGTCTACCATGGAGTTGGGTCAGGGTCAGATCTTTGAACTCAGCTGAATTCCTGGTGACAAAAGCAATTGTGTCCTATTTTTCGGGCAGTGATCTAAGGAACCTGCTATTTTGCGTTGCATTTGGAAATGTAACTTTAACAAGCCTTAGTTCACTGATGAGACAACTGAAACGTTCAAATTGTTGGGTTAGTGACTCCCCTTTGATATGACAAAATGTTTCATACTGTTGATTCAGAATTTCCCTGTTGTTTTCAATAACCTCTTCCGTTCCCCCAAATTGTTCCTTCAATGCATCCCATAATTCTTTGGCACTGTTACAATGTAACAGCCCAGCATAGATTTCATTGGGTAGTGCAGAGGCTATGATGCTAAATGCTTTGGCATCAAGTTCGAACTTCTGAAAATCAGATTCAGTATAATTTTTAGTTGGTTTAGGAACGAACTTTTTGGTGTCCTCAGCACTTGGCACCATAGGAACATGAGGACCGAAAACAACAGACCTCCAACATCCAGTGTTTTGTTGAGCAAGGATGTGACACATCCTTCTCTCCCAGATGTTGTATTCATTTCTTTTAAGCATAGGAGGTTTAAAAAGCGAGCCAATGTTATTCTTATCATCTTGAAACTGTGACGACATCCTTGTTGTTTTACAGGCACTGATTAATCAACTTTGTCGGTGATTAAACATTGCTCTGTTTTTCAACACGACGAACAAACTATCAGTATCAACGATTTCGAGCTGAACTATTTACGTCAAAATGATTGTTAAATCAAATTTGACTGTCCAAGCTCTGATACCAATTATTAGGATCTGAGTTTGGATTGATTGTGATTTGTGTTTGAATTTAGATGAACAATGAAAGAGTAGTGTAGCGGAAATTAAATGGAAGCAAACTTTTCATAATCAAACAGAAGAAATGCTTTCAATCATACATTTTCAACACAGAATCAAATGATTAAATTTATTTCAAACTTTGATTACAATGCATGTATGATTTGCAAACTCCCCCTCAGCCCGAGCTCAGTATTTGTTCGTGCAGGAAGAATGATGGTGAAAGAGCTAAACAGAACAGTACAGAGCACTGTTCTATTTATAGGCACTAGCAAACTACTGAGCATCAAAGCTGACGTCACCATGAAAGTGGCATCTAACCTCCTAACAAACTCTTAACAACTGACCTATACAAACACTGCTATACTAACTACTGATGTTACAGTTCATTACATAAAGTAAACATAAGCAGCTGCTGCATCCTTCCACTGCTGTGAACCCAGCAGTACTTGTCATGATCAGCAGTGCTTGAAACAAGGCAGTAGATTGAGCAGCAGAGCTTTAGTTCTTCAACAGACTTTGACTTGATCAACAGTTGTAGGTCAGCGGTTTGCATGATCAGCAGATAGGAGGTCAGCAGATGTTGAAACCATTTTTAAGGGAAGAGACTTGCAACCAAACATCTGCTTATTCTGGATCCACTACTCTGATCCAGTTTTGGCTTTCATTATCTGTTCCTTTGGTAGGGTTCAATCCCAACAGTATGTAATTTTCGTATAGAAATTTTTGGGTATATACGTTTTTGACCACCCGGTTTTATAGAAATTTTTGGTATATACGTCTTCGACCCCCCCCCCCCCCCCGATCAGAAATCTCAAGCTTCGCCACTGAATTAAACTTATTTACATATAAATACATTTATTGTGTTTTTAATACTAAAGCAAGTGAGATTCTGAATTGTCAAATAACCCAAAGACAAGATTGAATAACCTTTTCAAAGGTCTTGATGGTTTTACCTAAAGATCCAAACACTCCACTAGATAAAAAAATGTTTGAAAGTTTATTAAGAGGGATGAGACAAACCACTTGAAGGTAGTGATTTTATGGACGAATCTGATAAGACAAACAAATGAATTTTTATTCAAGTTCATCGTCACAAAGAGGTCCTTCCAATTGTCCTACGTGGCTACAAAGAGGTCCTTCCAATTGTCCTACGTGGCTCACTTCCACGCCCTTGTCAACCACGCTTCTCTCACGATGAGGCGGTGTTACACACGCATTGTCCTACATGGCTTCATCTCAACTCCCCTTCCATCTCCCATGACACATGGCCTGACGACCTAATGAAGTATATTGATGTCCCAAAACGTGACCGTGGTTGGGTTTTCCCGATCTTTAGTTGTTTTGATCTTGAGGTGTGTTTAGTAGAATGATGATTAACAAAGTCAATAATATAACTGATTTGTGATGACTTTAATATATATATAACAATTCAATCATAGTTGTCTATATTAAGTAATAACTAATAACTAATAAAAAAACATTTTTCACGTAAAAATGGCATATTTGCTTAAAAGGAATATTATTAAAAAAATGATTAAATATACAAAAAGGAGTAATCAATATAACATGGGAGCAAATCTTTAGATTGGGATATACTTTGTCCATGTCTCATCATCAAGTGACATGAAATTTGTTAAAGAACATGCCACCGGTACATAATTATATGATTAAATCTTTGTTTTACCCTAATCTATGGTAATTGATTGATTTAACTATTAAAGTTTTCCTATATATATATAACCATAATTTAATTATGACATATGCTAAATCATTGTAACGCATTCTTCACGTCTATAATTATAATGGGAAGAAAATGGCACATTCTTTTACTTCTCATTTTTTTTCTTAACGTGTTTTATAGGTCGGATCTGTTTTAAAAGCCGGATAAGATTATACATACTTTAAATTTTTAAAACGCAAACACATATGACTAATTTAAATATAAATATAGAACTTCTTTATCTTTTGGTGTAGATTTACGATGTTAACAAAGTGTGGATCATGTAATAAACATAATAAGAAGTGTCTGAAATGATAAAAGAATTAGTAAACAAGATTTTGAAAAGATTAAAAAAATTGAAATGCTCGGCGCCATGCTAACGGTTCAAAAGTATTCAATCAGACATGTTGTATAAATGGTTCCCGTGTCATTGTCTTTATCATTGTTTTAAAACAAGGTCTCCAAGGCGAGTACTACCCGAGTAGTCGTCGCTACAAGGTTAGTTTGCGAGGCTACTTTCTTCATCTCCGCCTAATTACTCGGAATCGATGAAACGTGGTCAACATCGGCCAAAATCGGATCTTGTAAGTCAATTTGTGCCGAGTTTGACTTAAATTAAAATAAAACATAATTTATATGCCTATCATATTAAAGAATAAATATCAATTTCACGTATTTTGTCATAAACATTAGTAAATTTATATTATTTGACACATATTTAATTTCCGAAAACTAATTTCTTTATAATTTGACATGTCCGAGTACTCCCCGTGTACTCTCCACCTAAACCGAGTATTCTCAACTCCCCGGTCGACCGACTAGGGAGCGTCTAATGACTTTTGCAACCATGATGTTTATATAATTACCACTATATAAAAAGGAAAATTGGTTTTTAATAAATCAATCTTTGTCCCGTTGGTAAATAATAATCTTACCTACGTAATTGGTATACAATAATCTCACCTATCAACATGTTGGTACTCAATGAACTTTCGTTAATTTTTTTAACTGAAGTTAGTTTTTAAGTTTTATTTATTACACAAACAGTCCCTGTAGTTGTAATTTACTAATTTTAACTATTTTATAAAACAAAAAAAACCTCAAGAACAATTACTAGTTTTAAGTTGTCAACACTTTGATTCCCCATATGAACCCTAGATTGGAACCCGCCCCCAAATCGGTCGAAAGAATCAAGAGTGATAGAAATTTGTTTGGGGCTTTTAATCACTGACCAAAATCGAGTAGTTTGATACCTGAAATTCTAATTCTGGTGGTCGTTTACTTGATCCATCGGAGAACTCCCATGGCGGTGGCGGTGGCGATGGTAATTTTTTACATCGGAAATCAAAATCGAGGAAAAGGAGGATTTTCGAGTGGTGTTTGTGATAAATCTGGAACTAGTACACATATGTATATATAAAATTTAATTACATGGCCCTTGACCTTTTTTGTTTTACAAAATAGTTAAAACTAGTAAATTACAACTACATGGACTGTTTGTGTAATAAATAAAACTTAAAAACTAACGTCAGTTAAAAATAATTAACGGAAGTTCATTAAGAACCAACATGTTGATAGGTAGGATTATTGTATACCAATTACGTAGGTAAGATTATTATTTACTGTTGGGATTGAACCCTACCAGAGGAACAGATAATGTAAAGCCAAAACCGGATCTCATCAGTGGACTCTCAATAAGCAGTAGCTTACACTTTGCTCTCCCCTTGACAGTGGTATTCTAACAGCTGATGAACCTTAAGTGCTGCTCAACTACAACAACTGATGAACCAAACACTGATGATACTCTTAAAGACTGCTGAAGACAAACACTGAGCTCTATCTAATGCTGTCTCATAAGTACTGCTGATGATTCAAACACTGCTCATTCAAAGACTGATCACCTTTTGAAGAAAGCACTGATGATCAAGTATTCAGTGCTTAGGCTACAACAGTGGAACGTGAACAGAGTTAGACTTGTGTTGTATTGTATTATCAATCAGTTGTTTAGACATCAGTAGTTTTGTATAGGTCAGTGTTTATAGTTTGTTAGGTCGTTAGATGTCACTATCATGGTGACGTCAGCTGAGGTACATCAGTAGTTTGGTTTGCTTATAAATATGACAGTATTCTGTACTGTCATACTTGATTCGTTTTGAGTGAGTTTTCCTCCTCAATTCAATCCTTTCATCTTGTGCAACCAACTCTGGAGTATCAGGCTGAGGGGGAGTTTAGTTTGTAAGCTTGCACTGTAATCATTTGCTTTTATAATCTTTTGACTCTATGAAAAAACAATTGTTTATCAAACTATATTCTCCTTTGATTGTGTTTACAAAGTTTGCTACTCACTTCCGCTGCACTTATATCATTTCATATATTCTAATTATTCATTTTATGCAAACAAATACAATCATGACAGCCTAAGATCCCAACATTTACCAATGGAACAAATGTTGGTTTATTAAAAACCAATTTTCCTATAAAAAATGTTGAATAGTGTCAGCATGATAACATGACCCTTAGAGGCTTGCTAACTTGAGCCGTTTTTTACTTTAATATGCTAACATGAGCTTTTTCTTTTCGTTTTTGAGTTTAGTGTTTTCAATAAAAAAAATCGATACGGAAAAACCGCTTTTAACCTTCGAATTTTTTTAAACGGATTGAACACTCGCAAGCATATTTTTTTTAACTTTTTTTTCATTTGCTATAGCGAAGCACCGAAACCAACCGAGTTCATATGTTTTCTTTTACGTTTACCTTTGTTATTTACCTTATTGTTTTATCTTCTCTTATTATTTTGATGTTCAAAGCCGAGCTACAACGCACATAACATTAAGATATTTAGATATCATTTTGTTTAATTTTACGAATTTATTTATCGGTTGTCATTGTGAGTGAGACGTAGCGGATTCCAATTGCATTACGACGTAACGCACAGGTTACTACAACCCTAGTTAAAATGATTAAAGAGAAGATACAATATTATTATTAGTTTTATAGATCTATGAGTAAAGATCAAATACAAATGGGTTTTAACAATTAAATATAAGAAGTGAAAGATTTTTTTTTTTTGGAATTCTTTTAAATTTATTTTGAAATATTTTTTCCATCTACTTAAGCATGATGTTTAGCTGAAAAATATAAGTGTGTGTGTATATATATATATATATTTATATTGTCTATTCACTTTAGTAGAGTAATTATATGCAATTACTCTACAGTGATTATATAATTACTATACTAAATATATTTTTAGGGGATTAAAATACGTGTTTGACTAGATTGGGTAAAAATTAAAAAAAATATATTTTTTCACTTCTCATGTTTGATAATTTAAAACCATTTATACAATAACCTTACTCGTAGATCTATAAACTATAAATCCCATTATATATATATTATATTATATTATATTATATTATATATATATATTATATATATATATTGTTAGTGAAGGATGATGAATAGTAATTTTAATTTTATAATAATATATAGTTTTTTATTATTTTTTATTTTAATAAAATATTTTTAATTATTTTTCGATTTTTTAAAACCATATATTTTCTATACCGTTTTTTTAATAGTTCTCTTTTCTTTTTAGAACATATATTATCGATTAATTTGACACTTCTTTAATATTATATGTTTATAAATTTTTCTTAAAACTTATAAGTACGTAGTTATGATTGATTTTTTCCCGAACATTCCGTTATAAGATTTGTTAAAAACAAAATTGTACTTATAATAAAGTATTTATTTGGTATCATAAAATAGTACGATGATAAACTAAACTGTTCTAATGGTTTAGCTTTTTAAACAACATGTTTTATTTTCAAATCATGTTTGTTTTACATTATCATTTGCTCGATTTCGCCGCAACGCGCGACGACAAAAAAAACTAGTCTCCTTTTATATCACAAAACTACATATTTTATATTTTAAATTTCTTATATTATATCATTTTATTTTGGGTCCTAATATTAACACATGGAAAAAAACTTATTTACATATGGTGTATACGGGTTGTATAATGTTATACGGCCCGTATAGAACAGACTTTGTCAGTTTTTTTAATTTCATACGGGCCGTATAATAGTATACGGCCCGTATACACCATGTGTAAATAATTTACCTGGTCGTATACAATGTATACGAACGATGTATACGGGCCGTATACTGTTATACGGCCCGTATTCTTCGAAAATAGATTTTTCTCAAAGTTTTTAAGGTGCCAATCACACGAGACACTTTACAGTCGTGAGGTGGTCAAACCTTTTTAAAAGTAGAAAAAAATAAAACATTAACAAGTAACAAAGATTGAAGAACAAAAAGCCGCGTCGTATGACTGTAATAAAACGGAAGCTATCAACGCCGGGTTACGGGCATGGTGTTATTCTTTATTTAATATTTACAGAATAAAAGGAAGGGTGAGGCATTTGATGAAAGTTGTAAGGAGAAGCGTTGAAATTAAGGGTCCCGTCATTACAACCACTTGTTTTCAACGGGGATGTAATGCAATGATAATGCAATGATTCCTCTCAATTGAATAGGCAGACACTTGCTTCATAGGACTCACTTGAATCGTCTTGAAAGTACTTAACAACCGAAATAACAGCTTCGGTTTCATCATCCTGTGCCGAAGAAACCAAATTCGCAACAATGAGTCTGAGTCCATTGTTGTTCGTGAATGTTTTGAATCATCATAGAAGACGTGTTGGGTTCTCCTGCTAGTGGTCGGGCTTCCAATGCTCACACAGGGTGATAAACAACGCTGATATGAACACAAACCAACTGCTTTATCTTGAGTCGTCGGAAAACTTTTCCTCATGGGAGGGTGAGTAGTATGAGTCTGAGCCAATGATCTCTAGATCAAGTGGTGGAGGGCTTGCATTTCTCTTGAGAGATGCAGGTTCGACTCCCACTTGGTGCAGAGTGAGGCATTGGTGGGCAATGATAGGAGACCCATGGAAACCTGGGTTGGATCCTTGAGCCAAACGGGTTTTACCGGTAATTTCACTGTCGTGCCTATGGGCGGGTGGGTTACCGGGTTTTCCTCGGAATTGGTGGTGGACTCGGGTTACTCTCGGAGTACTCCGTTTGTCCAGTGGGTGCCCCGAGAGTGCTCGGGATTGAGTTTGTTGGCCGTTCAAAAAAAAAGTATGAGTCTGAGTCCATTGTGGTTCGTGAATGTTTCGAATCATCATAGAAGACTTGTCGGGTTCTTCTGCTAGTTATTCGGAATGTTTCGAATCATCATTAAAATTAACAATGCGGTCTTGATTGAAGACGTAATTGCAAGACTGTTTGTCTGGCTTCCAATGCTCACACAGGTGAAAAACAACCCTTGATGTTGAAACCGGTTTTACCTCATGAAAAGGAAAGAAACAAATTTTTTTAGAGAAACGTTGGGATTCAAGGCTTTATGAGTCAAAGTTAACATTCAGATTCCGAAAGCAGATGATTTGTACTTGGTTTATTCTCTTTAATCTATTAGAACGATCTTTGTTTTGTCACGTACATGCGTTTAATTCCCAACATCCTTGTTTTGTCACGTACATTTCGTAAGAAACTTTCCGTACACTGAAACTTCAGTTGTGTATGCAAATTCACCACGGTTTCTACAGCACAAGCACATACACCGGTTTCCAGGTAGGGTTTAGAATGTTTGAAGGAATGTTGGTTCAGTACCAACTCATCTTTAGTAGTGTTTGTTAGAGAACCTGATTCAGATAAACAACGGTTCTCCAATTCCAGAGTAACCATTTTTTACCATCTTTTACCCTAAGAATACGGGTCGTATACTATTATACGGCCCGTATACACCATGTGAAAAAAAAATTACCAGATCATTTTTTACCCTATGAATAAGGGCCGTATACTATACGGCCGTATACACCATGTGAAAAAAATTTACCAGATCGTATACCATGTATTCGATGATTGTATATGGGCCGTATAATATTATACGGCCCGTATACTATGGGTAAAAAATGGTAGAAAATGGTTTATTCTCTTTAATCTATTAGAACGATCCTTGTTTTGAGAACCCTGATTCTGATTTAAACAATGCAATTATTCCTCTCAACTGAATAGACAGACACTTGCTTCATAGGACTCACTTGAATCGTCTTGGAAGTACTGAACAACAGAAATAACAACTTCGGTTTCATCAACCGGCTTTGAACGAGTCTAGAACACTCGCAATCCTCAACCGGCATTGAAACCGGACGGAATCTACAAAGAAACTGTTGGAATTTGTGGATTTCGGTTGGTTCAGAAACTTAACAAAAGAAGCAACTAAAAAAGCGGTGAACGGTATTTAACGTACACACCGCATTCAAAGATCCTTGCATTAGACATAATTTGTTGGAATTTGTGGATTTCGGTTGGTTCAGATTGCTATTCGGTCATCTTTCCTCTCAATTGAATAGACAGACACTTGCTTCATAGGACTCACTTGAATCATCTCAGAAGTACTGAATCAACAGAAGGATGAATCAACAGGCATGCCTTGAAGTACTGAATCAACAAAAATAACTGAAATAACAGCTTCGGAATCTATTAACCCACAATTGGTTGGAATTTGTAGACAGACACTTGCTTCATAGGACCGTATACTATGGGTAAAAAATGGTAAAAAATGGTTTATTCTCTTTAATCTATTAGAACGATCCTTGTTTTAAGAACCTGATTCTGATTTAAACAATGCACGACATATCAGTAAAATTCAAATGTAAGGAGAAGCGTTGAGATAACGGACATCCATCGAATACATCTTTCAAACTTTCAAAATTCAAATCAAACTAACACAAAGTATCTCGACATGGTTGGTGTAAAAGCTCACATTTTACTACATTGACCATGTCTTTTGACAAATCATCTGCTTCCTGAATCTGAATCTGAAAGTTAACTAGACCCCTCAAGTTCTCGTTCATAACAACTAAGCGTCTGGAGAAGAGTATGTTGATATAGGAGAGTTGATGCAATTTTCCAAGCATTTTAGAGAGACCTTTAAGTACGAATCCTACAACTGCATTTGGAACAAGAAGTCCAACAATATGAATGCACACAACGAATTTGACAACCGGTCAAATCTCACACTATAAAGTGTAAACTTATCGTGTGTTGTAATTTTAATGAAGCAATGAAGATTGAATATGCAAACCGCATCCGTTTTGTATACGGAAACAGTGGCTATGGGAAATACAAACCCGACACGTCTTCTGTGATGATTCGAAACATTCCGAATAACTAGCAGAAGAACCCGACACGTCTTCTGCTAGTTACTCTTTTCTTCGATTTCAACAAATCTTTCAAGACCATTCACCTCTTTCAACCTACCAAAACACTGTGTCGGGTTCTTCTGCTAGTGGTTTCTGTAACCAATTGGGCACCACATATTTGCTTCAAGATTTACGTCTGATGTCCAAGTTTGATCACATTTGACTTCATCTACATGTGTTTTGAAATAGGCTTTGTTCTTGGTTCTCCAATTCCAGATCAGTAATGAACGTTCAGTTATGTACACAAATTCATCACCGGTTTCTACAGCACAAGCACATACACAGGGAGAATGTTCTTGAAATTGAAGGAAAAGAAAACATGGTTGCTGATGTTTTTCACTATCAGGATTTTGTTGGTTTGTTTCCAGGTAGGGTTTAGAATGTTTGAAGGAATGTTGGTTCAATACCAACTCATCTTTACCAGGTAGGGTTACTCTGTTATATACATCAACAAATGATTGGTTTAATACCAACTGCTGGAAATCCCTTTCGTTTTGTGGATCGTTCTAATAGATTAAAGAGAATAAACCATTTTTTACCCTAAGAATACGGTTCGTATATTATTATACGGCCCGTATACACTAAGTGAAAAAAAATTACCAGATCGTATACAATGTATACGATGATTGTATACGGGCCGTATAATATTATATGGCCCGTATACTATGGGTAAAAAATGGTTTATTCTCTTTAATCTATTAGAACGATCCTTGTTTCGAGAACCCTAGACCATGGTCTCAGACTCTCTCCCCCTCCTTTTCTCTCTCTGACAACCCTAGACCCAAACCACCGCAATCCACCACGATTATGTCTCTTCTAGCCACTGGCACCGCCGCATGACCAACCTGTTGCAGCCAAAAGTCTCCAAGCATCTCTTATTTCTACTCTTTCTCTCTCCTCTCAAAAAACCCTAACTCATCCCTTCACTCATTGCCATCGTCGGCTTGACCCGTGCCCCTACCTGTTGTCGCCGTCTACCACCACCTCTTTTCTTATAACTCACTCACCACCTCCCCTTTGTAAGTTGCGGCTGTGACACGAGGGTTGTTGCATCGGGAACTAAGGAGGAGACTCAACTGTCGCTGCACTGTTCTCGTTGTGGTCGACATATACCAACGGTTCTGCGAAAAAAAACATCATCAGTTCATCATTGTTCTTGAAGATGAAGATGAAGAGACGAGGGTTTATTCTCTTTAATCTATTAGAACGATCCTTGTTTTGAGAACCTGATTCTGATTTAAACAATGCATGACATGTCTGTAAAAAATACAACTGATTACTCGGTTGAATAATGGCCAATAAGAAACAAAGTATCTCGAAACATTCCGAATAACTAGCAGAAGAACCCGACACGTCTTCTGCTAGTTACTCTTTTCTTCGATTTCAACAAATCTTTCAAGACCATTCACCTCTTTCAACCTACCAAAACACCGTAAACCCCTTCTTTTAATCTATTAGAACGATCTTTGTTTTGTCACGTACATGCGTTTAATTCTCAAACATCAGTAACCATTTTTTCCTTTTCCTTCAATTTCGAGAACATTCTCCCTAGCATGAGAAACGAAAGAGATTTCGAGCAGTTGGTCAATGACATGATAGATAAATGTAACACCTCGAATTTTTGTGTCCAATGATGTGTTAACACGTGTCATTTGATTACACGTGGCATTTATATTAAATAAAGGACTAATTTTGACAAACCTTGAAAGTATGTAATTCGAGGGTTATAAATGTCAACAAGGGTAAATATACTGTATAATAACCCTAAAATAATGCTTGTACCTTCAAACGAATAAATCAGGAATCGTACGGAAGCGAAACACGAAAGAAAGTGAGAGATTACAAGCTACAGGGGTTAACTGTGTCAACATGTTTAATTATACCTCTGAGTGACCCTTTAACGTTCCCAAGGCTTTGTAACGGTATTATACACTCACTAGAATGTAATATATAAACTTCGCGAAGTTTCGTTATGAAACGAGTAAGTTACGATCGAATTCGTAGGAGAAGGGTAAAAGCGTCAATAATATAGATTAAGGCCTTCTGAAATATAAATAAATTAACCAGGGGCTTAACGACACGGGTAAATAACGCGAGGTCCCTAATCGTAATTAATCAAGGGCCTTATCGCAAAGTTACCCCTTCAAACCCGAAAGGCCAGGTAATTAATTACCAAGATTTTTAATCATTACAAAAAGATTTGAAAAAGATTTAATTTTAACCCCTTACGGACCGTAAAGGGTATGCCTTACGGACCGTAAGGAGGGGGAATGATTGCTGAGATCCGCCTATGGCTTACGGACCGCAAGGCCGAAGCCATACGGTCCGTAAGCGACGCCCAGCGACAGATTGTTGGCTGTTGGCTGTTTTAAGCGCCAAAACAATGAATGATGGGTTTCTCAGGGTCATGGGCGCCCCCTTCTCGACCCATAACCCTCTAGGACACATGCCAACCATCCATGATCAGTTGTAGAGTGTTGTGTGATGATCTTAGGCCTTGACTTTGGCTATAAATAGCATGCTTATGCTCATAACTTTCATCACAACTCAACAACACTTCTCTGGTCATTCTAAAGGCTCTCAAGCATCATTCTCTGTTCTACAATCAAGTCTCAACTTCTGTAAGTTGCTTAGTTCCCTTATAGTTCAATTTATGCTTAGCAAATCACTAGAAACCAAACCGTCGTAAATACGGTTTGACTTTAAAATAAATCCGAGATGGTTCAGTCTTATGACGAATCAAAAGTAGTTATGAGTTGGTATTTATGTGGGTAATAAACCTCTAAAAGGGTTCCCTCTGATCACCACTCTAACTAGCTCAAATGTCGAGTCAAACGAACGGTTAAAAAGTCAACAGAAAGCTATTTTTGCGATTTATGCATAATCTGTGATGTATATACTATGGAACCTGTTTAGACACTCATAAAACATGATAATAAGTATATAAACTTGTTTGTGCTCGTTTGAATCGACCATTTGCTATATTGAACCGGTTCGGAGTCGAATGTCGCAAAAGTTTGACTTTTGCTTTGACTTCAGTTCTGACCCGTTTTAGTAAGGTATAGATATGCCTTAGGACTCTCTTAGGATCAGGTTACATGATGGTATAAACCTCTGTGATCGGTTCATGAGTTGTTCGAGTCTTTTACGCATTTCCGTTAATCGCCTAAAAGTTGACCGTAACGGCCTTTTAAAAATAAAACGAGTATTTCGGACTTGTGAACGGACTATAACCTTGCTTACTAAATTATAAGCATGTCCTTAAAGTTTCACGTCAATCCGAGGTCTAGAATGAGAGTTATGCTAAAAAGCGCAATTAGAGTAAACTTTTGTAACTAACGGCGCAATTAGCATAACGCCCATCTAAACCAAGATTTCGTCACCAAAACTTTTACCCACTGTTATAAAATAATATTTTTGGAATTTTAAAGATTTTTAATAATTTTTACCTCGCTCATAACCTGCGGTTATGGCTACGGTTCGGTAAATACCGAATATGCCCTTTTCGGCCAAAACTTGAGTTCTACAAGGTCTTTTGACCCGATTCCAGTTGCCACTGATTTTAAATAATAAATAAAGTATTTTAGACCTTATAAACTGTTCGGGAAACTCAGATTTCCTGTAGAACTCGAAAAGCTCTTTAAAAGTCTTTAAAATGACCGGAAAACCCCTACGGGGCGTAATATTAACTTAAACTCGTTACGGGCATCACGGAAGGTATCCTACTGATACCACAACCTCTTTAAGGCATATTGACCTAGGAAATAAGCGTAGGACTCTCATGGTTAACCGTTTCGCCTATTGCGCGCACGGTTCGGCTTATGAAACTAGTTTTCACAAATTAGCCAATACGGGTCAAATTATATTAATTGGACCCCAAAATCCAGAGTGTGAACCTTAGACCTATATAAAACAAGTCTCTGAACTTGTTGGGTCAGAATCACACTCCATTCTCGGTTTTCGCCTTTTCGCGCGATTAAACTGTATTCACATATCGGAACCAACCGGTCTAGGCTACGGCCATTATAAAGACTCGTTAGGATTCTAAGAGGTTAATTAAAACCTTCGTTCCAGATTAGGAGCCCAGTAAAAGCTATCGGTGATTTAATCAAATTAAGGAAATATACTTGCAAAGGTAAATACTTTAACTTATTTCCCCTATACGGGCTTGGGTTACGGTATGTTAATACCGCTTGATTGAGCATTATATTTTTCCATCGCTTAGGTGGTTAATTAAATAATATGATCGGCTCATTTAAACAGTTTTGTTTCTTAAAAGCCTTTGGGGGGTTTAATGACCGTTGTCCCGGATATCCTTGGCATCATTTTACGAAATGGCCACGACCATCGACATCCCGGTGTAGGCGTACACCCGGTATATATTGTCGACATTAAATTAAAAGACGTAGCCGTTGGTTTTTATACTACGGTTTTACGCAATGTGGTGTGTCTATAAATCTTTAACCCGGCACGACCCGGGCTACTGAACGCATAAAAGAACATGTAAAACGTTCACAAGATTTTAATAATTTTCCCAAGTTATAAAAGAGTTTGTGCCTTGTGCATTCAAATCAATTTTAATAAACATTTTCAAATGTGTCAGTTGAACGTATTTACCAGTGTAAACTGACGTATTTTTCCCCAAAAGAGTAAGTGCAGGTACTATACGGAATTGGCTGGTAATTAGCTTCTTAAGCATCACGAATAGTCTCGCAAACTCGATGCCGAATCTGAATGAACAATATTTTATTATTTTGATCCGCTGTGGATACATTCGACTTCTGTAATACATTTGATATTACAACCAGAGGTTGAAGTATATATTTATCTTTAAGCTTCCGCTGTGCATTTATATAATTGTGTGGTTTGACTATATTGTTGCCAACATCGTCACGGTAATCCCCCACCGGGCCCACCGGTGATACACGTGGAAATAGGGGTGTGACAATAAAGATCTTGACACGATCATATCCATTTTCAAGTTTTAGACTAGATAGAAGACGTGTCGGGTTCTTCTGCTAGTGGTTTCTGTAACCAATTAGGAACCACATATTCGCTTCAAGATTTACGTCTGATGTCTAAGTTTGATCACATTTGACTTCATCTAAATGTGTTTTGAAATAGGCTTTGTTCTTGGTTTAATGAAGTTACACGTAACATCTAGTTATATTTAGATTTAAACAATGCACGCCACAACTGAGATAACGGAGATCCATCAAGCTCAAAAAGAAAACTTGTGTTTCCCATAGTCACAAACGATTGCGGTTTGTATTTCGCATAGCCACCGTTTTCGTAGTAAAAAACGGTTGCGGTTTGCACATTCAATCTTCAATACTTCATTAAAATACCACTAGTAGAAGAACCCGACACGTCTTCATGTTACGGAGAATGTTCTAGAAATTGAAGGAAAGGGAAAAGATTTGTTGAAATCGAAGAAAAGAGTAAAAAAGATGAATTTAGGCGTGCATTTGGAACAAGAAGTCCAACAATCCGTTTATTATCTGTTATTGTCTAAACAATATGAATGCACGCAACGATTTGACAACTATGACAGCTTATTAAAAGTAGCAATCACCTCTAATCATTTCCTGGTCAAATCACACAATATAAAGTTTAAAGTTATCGTGTGTTGTAGTTTGGAAAGATGACCGAATAGAGACCGAATAGAGACGTGTCGGGTTCTTCTGCTAGTGGTTTTATAAAGAATGAAAAATGCCGCCCGTAATATTCCGAGGAAGAGGAAGGGGAAGAAGAGGCAGAGGAGATATCGTGACACATCACGATCACGAAGCTGGACCGTCAGGTACAAGACCTCCTTCAATGACAAGGAGCGAAGAACCACAACGACGAAGAGACCTGTATGAACCTGCGAGGCATTCCACCTCGCACAGCTCGACGCCATCCTATCGGCACTCCTTTGGGCCAAACTTAGAAAATGATCCCAACAACCCACAACCTTCCTTCATACCTCTACAACGTTCGGTATCGCACCGAAATTACGACGACCCTACTCCATACTTCATAGGTCAGTTTAATCCAGCTGACTACATACAGGAACCTTCAGGCTTTGTTCCATTAGGGCCACAAGATCACTTCTCCGAAGACCATATGTATGAAGATACTGATCCAACAGAACCTGCTCGTGGTACGCCCACGCATCCGATAGAAGTCTCTGATGGGTCATCCTTCCATGGCACACCCTATCAGGGGCCAGATAGTTTCCAAGCGTTGTTTGACCGACATGAGTGGTACTATACACCACCTCAACAAACATCACAACAACCGCGACATCCACAGGATCCCTCTGAGGATTCACGCTTTGAGGCAGTTACGCCACCACCTCCGCCACCGGCGCAACCTGTGATGCCTGATCCGCCAAGGCGTAGGAGGACGAATGCTCGTATGTCCACACGAGGAGGAGGGGGTATTCACTTCAGCACCCCTCGACACTCTAGTAGTAGCCACTATCCGCCACTATAAGAAGAAGGACCTTCAAGTCCTATACAGGAGGCGAACTCCGCACCAGCTGCACCAAATTCGCCACCATTTGGGTATGACCAACCCATACCTGCTTACACGGGTCCAACGGCTTACAACCCGTTCGAACCGTCACAAGCACAATACAACTACAATTATGAGCGCGACCCATATGTGGTGTCGGCTAGATATAATGCACGCTACCCTGACGGAGCACATGGAAACATGGGAGCTCCGGACTACTCAGCTCATGGGTATCCAATACCTCCCAGACCTCTAGTTCCGCAACAAGCGCCACAACCACGATTCTCTCCTCCTGAACAGGAAGAGATACTCCATCGACTAGGTCGTGTGGAGAGAGAGTTCGAAGAAGAGAAAAAGAGCCACCGAGGATTTCTCAAAGGCTTGGCGAACCTACTAAGGGGTAAAAAGAAGAAACGTGACCACTAGCCCTTAATAGTTGTACTAATGTAATTTCTACTTTGAAATAAGTCCCTGCGTGGACACTTATCATATTTCAGTCCCTATGTGGACTTATCTTTTAGTCCTTGCATGGACACTTATCTTATGTTAGTCCCTGCGTGGACTTGTCACTTATTTTATACCTCTATGGAGGTATGTACTATTGGAAAGACCCGTTTAGGGCAATATGTGATTGTATTTGAGATTATGGAATGTATGTTATGAATTTTGTTTTAATATGTATGAAATAAATCAAAACCATTCCTTTTAAATTGATCTGCCTAAATAAAGAATCTTACGAGTGAAACCTAGCCTGGTGTCTTTTAAGATCCGGCCAAGATGGTAGGACTTAATTAAAAGATTCAGATTCCCTGTTAACCGCTGCAAGCATGTTAACAATCATGGCAGAAGTGATTCGTTAAAATCACCCACGTCATTCTTATACAATAATCCTTTAAGGATTCCAAAACCCAACTAAATGATTTATAAATCATGGGTTAAATCATCAGTAGAGATGATCACTTATTAAAACATCCATTAGTGATGTAGTGCCTACGGGCCAAACTCATTAAAACATCTATTAGTGATGTAGTGCCTACGGGCCAATCTTATTAAAACATCCATTAGTGATGTAGTGCCTACGGGCCAACCATGTTAAAACATCCATTAGAGGTGTAGTGCCTATGGGCCGTAATAATTGTCGTATAAAGACAAAAGGCAGTAGTGGTCTATGACTCTCTGTCAGAAAGAGATAAAAGAACTACGGTTCAAATCTCTATGCCTTTGATTCTCTGAAATCTCGGCTAATGTTATAAAACATACTCGTGATTAGGCTTTACACCGCCAATATTATTGTTATAGCTAAAATAGGATGTATTCAAATCCTAAGATTTAATGAGTAATAAGTTAACCACTTATGGTCTCTGTTACCATGGTTGACAAATTGTCATAAAAGACAATTATAAAATAATCTCCTGAATAAAATTTTGTTATCTTCTGTAGCAGATTCAAGTTACAATGGCGGATCCCAATGGAGAGAATAGCCATACAAATGAAGATGACTACGACAATGCGCCAGTGCATCTGACAGGCGCACAGTTAAAGGCTCTGATTGACAACGCTGTTCAGGCAGCTTTGGATCGTCAATATACTGAGTCCCAAGGCAGAACCGTATCAAAACCACCCTCCAAACCAAAGTCACAATCCAAACCACCCTCTCAACCCAAGAAAGATGACGACAATCACTCGTCAGCTGAGAATAGTATTCGTCGTGAACAAGAATACACTGATGCATCCGGTGCCAAGGGTTGCACCTACAAATACTTTGTATCTTGTAAGCCCCGGGAATTTACAGGGGAGAAGGGAGCTGTTGATTGCATCACCTGGCTAGATGAGATGGACACTATTGTGGACATCAGCGGGTGTGCAGAGAGGGATGTGGTGAAGTATGTGTCCCAGTCATTTAAGGGCGAGGCCCTGGCATGGTGGAGAGCGTTGGTGCAGGCATCAGGTAAGTCTGCTTTATACAAGATGACATGGGAGGAATTTATTGCTCTCATCAAGGAAAACTACTGCCCTCAGCATGAGGTTGAGAAGATTGAGGCTGACTTTGTGTCACTAGTGATGACGAACCTAGACTGCCAGGCTTATTTGACGAGCTTCAATACGATGTCTCGCCTGGTTCTGTACCTTGTGACACCAGAGTCTAGAAGAATTGCCCGTTTCATTGGGGGCTTGGAGCCTGCGATAAAGGCGAGTGTGAAGGCCTCTCGGCCGACGACCTTCAGGTCAGTTACTGACCTCTCCTTGTCTCTAACTTTAGATGCTGTCCGTCTGAGGACACTAAGGAGCAAAGAGGCTGAGAAGAGGAAACGTGAGGATGATACCTCGCGGAGGTCAGGGAAAAAGCACCGTGGAAACGGTGATGGCAAAAAGGGGTCGGAGACGAAGAAAGATGGGCAAGCTGGTGAAAGACCCAATTGCAAAATCTGCAAGAAACCTCACTCTGGGAAGTGTAGGTTTGCATCGAACTCACAGTCTCCACCAAAGACTTTTTCCTGTGGACTATGCAAGTCCAAGGATCATAAGACTGTGGATTGCAAGAAAATCAAAGACGCAACCTGCTATGGTTGTAATGAAAAGGGGCATATCAAGAGCAACTGCCCTAAGAACGCCAAAAAGGCGGAGGAGACCAAGAAGTCAAATGCGAGAGTCTTTCGCATGGATGCAAAGGAGGCGGTTCAGGACGACAATGTGCTTACAGGTACTTTTCTCGTAAATAATATATTTGCAAGAGTACTATTCGATTCTGGCGCCGATAAATCCTTTGTAGACCAGAAATTTTGCCAACTGTTAAATATGCCGATCAAAACCCTAGATATGAAATACGAGGTAGAGTTAGCAGACGGCACGATAGAAACCGTCTCCACTGTTCTAGAAGGATGTGAAATGTCCATTAAGAACCATTTTTTTCCTCTATCTCTACTTCCCTTCAAACTAGCGGGTTTCGACATAGTCCTAGGCATGGACTGGTTATCCCGTAATCAGGCCCAAATCATTTGCGGCAAGAGGCATATAGTGCTAAAAACTCCTAGTGGAGAATCGCTTACCATTCGAGGAGATACGCAGTACGGTTTACCCGAGGACGTATCTATGCTCAAGGCTTCAAGGTGTTTGAACAGAGGCTGCGTAATTTACATGGCTCAGGTGATAATAGAAGAACCTAAGCCGAAGATCGAGGATCTTCCTGTCATTTCTGAATACCCCGAGGTTTTTCCTGAAGAACTACCTGGTTTGCCACCAGATAGACAAGTGGAGTTCAGAATAGACATCATTCCTGGAGCAGCTCCGATAGCAAGAGCACCTTACAGGCTAGCTCCAACGGAAATGAAAGAACTGAGGACCCAGTTGGATGAACTGCTGGCGAAAGGTTTTATCAGACCTAATTCATCTCCCTGGGGAGCACCAGTCCTATTTGTAAAGAAGAAGGACGGATCGATGCGGTTGTGCATCGACTATCGAGAGCTAAATAAAGTTACCATAAAGAATAGATATCCTTTGCCGAGGATCGATGATCTATTCGATCAGCTGCAAGGAGCAAGCTATTTCTCGAAGATCGACTTGAGGTCGGGCTATCATCAGCTAAGGGTCAGAGATGAAGATGTACACAAGACAGCATTTAGAACTCGCTATGGTCATTACGAGTTCCTAGTGATGCCTTTTGGGCTCACAAATGCACCGGTTGCGTTCATGGATCTCAGGAATCGCGTCTGCAAGCCGTATTTGGACAAATTTGTCATAGTCTTCATCGACGATATCCTTATATATTCCAAGAACCAAGCCGACCACGAGAAGCACCTCCGTTGCATTCTCGAATTACTACAGCGTGAGAAACTCTACGCCAAATTCTCGAAATGTGAATTCTGGCTACGAGAGGTTCAGTTTTTAGGTCACGTTGTGAGTGAGCGTGGTATCCAAGTGGATCCCGCTAAGGTAGAGGCGGTCATGAACTGGCAAGAGCCAAAGACGCCTACCGAAATTCGTAGTTTCCTGGGGTTAGCAGGATACTACAGGAGGTTTATTGAGAATTTTTCGAGGATTGCCGCGCCCTTGACTTCCCTAACCAAGAAGAAAGAAAAGTTCATCTGGGCCCAAAACAGCAAGAATCCTTCGAAATCCTGAAGCAAAAGCTAAGCAACGCACCTGTGTTGACCTTACCTGAGGGTACAGAAGAATTCGTAGTTTACTGCGATGCATCACACACAGGCATGGGGTGTGTGCTTATGCAGAAGGGCAAGGTGATTGCCTATGCTTCAAGATAACTAAAGGTGCATGAAAAGAATTACACCACCCATGATTTGGAGTTGGGTGCTGTTGTATTTGCACTAAAATTGTGGAGGCATTACCTTTATGGTATTAAATTTGTGATTTATTCTGATCACAAAAGCCTCCAGCACCTGTTCAACCAGAAGGAGTTGAACATGAGGCAGCGCCGTTGGATGGAAACCTTGAATGACTATGATTGCGAGATCAGGTACCATCCCGGCAAAGCGAATGTAGTCGCTGATGCCTTAAGCAGGAAAGAAAGGGTAAAACCTATTCGAATCAATGCCAAGAGCATTGAGGTCAAGAACAATTTAATTGAAAGGATTTTAGCTGCACAGCGAGAGGCTGTGTTGGAAGCTAATTATCCTAATGAAAAGTTAGGAGTAACTGAGGAGCAGTTGACTCTTAGCAAGGATGGAATCCTTAGATTAAACGGACGAATATGGGTTCCGATTTATGGAGGACTACGAGATATTATCCTCCAGGAGGCCCATAGTTCCAAATATTCTGTCCATCCTGGTGCAGACAAGATGTATCAAGATTTAAAGGCAAACTATTGGTGGATAGGCTTGAAAAAGTCTGTGGCCGCCCACGTAGCAAAGTGCTTGACTTGTGCTCAAGTCAAAGCCGAGCACCAAAAGCCGTCTGGCTTGCTACAACAGCCTGAACTTCCCGAGTGGAAGTGGGAATGCGTAACTATGGACTTCATAACCAAGTTACCCAAAACCAGGAAAGGAAACGATACAATATGGGTCATAGTCGATAGGCTGACTAAATCAGCTCATTTTCTACCCATCAAGGAGACGTATAGCTCCGATATGTTAGCCCAACTTTATGTTGATAAGATTGTAGCCTTACACGGCATACCTGTGTCTATTATCTCCGACCGGGATACTAGATACACGTCTCACTTCTGGAAGAGTTTCCAGCAATCTTTGGGCACGCGTTTGAACTTCAGTACGGCTTACCATCCACAGACAGACGGTCAAAGTGAGCGTACTATACAGACGTTAGAAGACATGCTTCGTGCATGTGCGATCGATTTAGGTGGTAACTGGGATAAGAATCTACCCCTAATCGAATTCTCCTACAATAATAGCTACCATACCAGCATAAAGGCTGCGCCTTTCGAGGCATTATACGGTAGGAAATGTAGATCGCCTGTTTGTTGGGCGGAAGTAGGAGAGGTCCAATTATCGGGACCAGAGATAGTTTTCCAGACGACGGACAAGATTGTCCAGATCCGGGAACGTCTCAAGGCTGCCCGTGATAGGCAAAAGAGCTACGCTGATCCGAAGCGTAAGGACCTTCACTTCGAAGTGGGTGAAAAGGTGTTGCTTAAAGTATCACCCTGGAAGGGGGTGATGCGTTTCGGCAAGAAAGGCAAACTGAGTTCGAGACACATAGGACCTTTTGAGGTCATTGAACGGGTCGGGTCAGTTGCCTATAAATTGAATTTGCCTGAAGAGCTCAATGGAATTCACAATGTGTTCCACATCTGCAATCTCAAGAAATGCTTCGCCGATGAATCATTGGTGATTCCACACACAGATGTGCATATAGATGAGAGCTTAAAGTTTGTAGAAAAAGCCCTGTCGATTGAAGATCGACAAGTGAAAAAGCTTCGCAGAAAACACGTACCGATTGTGAAAGTAAAATGGGATGCTCGTAGAGGTCCCGAATATACGTGGGAAGTCGAAGCCACAATGAAAGAAAAATACCCCTATTTATTTGAGTAAATCTCGGGTCGAGATTTATTTTAAGGGGGTGAGGATGTAACACCTTGAATTTTTGTGTCCAATGATGTGTTAACACGTGTCATTTGATTACACGTGGCATTTATATTAAATAAAGGACTAATTTTGACAAACCTTGAAAGTATGTAATTCGAGGGTTATAAATGTCAACAAGGGTAAATATACTGTATAATAACCCTAAAATAATGCTTGTACCTTCAAACGAATAAATCAGGAATCGTACGGAAGCGAAACACGAAAGAAAGTGAGAGATTACAAGCTACAAGGGTTAACTGTGTCAACATGTTTAATTATACCTCTGAGTGACCCTTTAACGTTCCCAAGGCTTTGTAACGGTATTATACACTCACTAGAATGTAATATATAAACTTCGCGAAGTTTCGTTATGAAACGAGTAAGTTACGATCGAATTCGTAGGAGAAGGGTAAAAGCGTCAATAATATAGATTAAGGCCTTCTGAAATATAAATAAATTAACCAGGGGCTTAACGACACGGGTAAATAACGCGAGGTCCTAATCGTAATTAATCAAGGGCCTTATCGCAAAGTTACCCCTTCAAACCCGAAAGGCCAGGTAATTAATTACCAAGATTTTTAATCATTACAAAAAGATTTGAAAAAGATTTAATTTTAACCCCTTACGGACCGTAAAGGGTATGCCTTACGGACCGTAAGGAGGGGGGAATGATTGCTGAGATCCGCCTATGGCTTACGGACCGCAAGGCCGAAGCCATACGGTCCGTAAGCGACGCCCAGCGACAGATTGTTGGCTGTTGGCTGTTTTAAGCGCCAAAACAATGAATGATGGGTTTCTCAGGGTCATGGGCGCCCCCTACTCGACCCATAACCCTCTAGGACACATGCCAACCATCCATGATCAGTTGTAGAGTGTTGTGTGATGATCTTAGGCCTTGACTTTGGCTATAAATAGCATGCTTATGCTCATAACTTTCATCACAACTCAACAACACTTCTCTGGTCATTCTAAAGGCTCTCAAGCATCATTCTCTGTTCTACAATCAAGTCTCAACTTCTGTAAGTTGCTTAGTTCCCTTATAGTTCAATTTATGCTTAGCAAATCACTAGAAACCAAACCGTCGTAAATACGGTTTGACTTTAAAATAAATCCGAGATGGTTCAGTCTTATGACGAATCAAAAGTAGTTATGAGTTGGTATTTATGTGGGTAATAAACCTCTAAAAGGGTTCCCTCTGATCACCACTCTAACTAGCTCAAATGTCGAGTCAAACGAACGGTTAAAAAGTCAACAGAAAGCTATTTTTGCGATTTATGCATAATCTGTGATGTATATACTATGGAACCTGTTTAGACACTCATAAAACATGATAATAAGTATATAAACTTGTTTGTGCTCGTTTGAATCGACCATTTGCTATATTGAACCGGTTCGGAGTCGAATGTCGCAAAAGTTTGACTTTTGCTTTGACTTCAGTTCTGACCCGTTTTAGTAAGGTATAGATATGCCTTAGGACTCTCTTAGGATCAGGTTACATGATGGTATAAACCTCTGTGATCGGTTCATGAGTTGTCCGAGTCTTTTACGCATTTCCGTTAATCGCCTAAAAGTTGACCGTAACGGCCTTTTAAAAATAAAACGAGTATTTCGGACTTGTGAACGGACTATAACCTTGCTTACTAAATTATAAGCATGTCCTTAAAGTTTCACGTCAATCCGAGGTCTAGAATGAGAGTTATGCTAAAAAGCGCAATTAGAGTAAACTTTTGTAACTAACGGCGCAATTAGCATAACGCCCATCTAAACCAAGATTTCGTCACCAAAACTTTTACCCACTGTTATAAAATAATATTTTTGGAATTTTAAAGATTTTTAATAATTTTTACCTCGCTCATAACCTGCGGTTATGGCTACGGTTTGGTAAATACCGAATATGCCCTTTTCGGCCAAAACTTGAGTTCTACAAGGTCTTTTGACCCGATTCCAGTTGCCACTGATTTTAAATAATAAATAAAGTATTTTAGACCTTATAAACTGTTCGGGAAACTTAGATTTCCTGTAGAACTCGAAAAGCTCTTTAAAAGTCTTTAAAATGACCGGAAAACCCCTACGGGGCGTAATATTAACTTAAACTCGTTACGGTCATCACGGAAGGTATCCTACTGATACCACAACCTCTTTAAGGCATATTGACCTAGGAAATAAGCGTAGGACTCTCATGGTTAACCGTTTCGCCTATTGCGCGCACGGTTCGGCTTATGAAACTAGTTTTCACAAATTAGCCAATACGGGTCAAATTATATTAATTGGACCCCAAAATCCAGAGTGTGAACCTTAGACCTATATAAAACAAGTCTCTGAACTTGTTGGGTCAGAATCACACTCCATTCTCGGTTTTCGCCTTTTCGCGCGTTTAAACTGTATTCACATATCGGAACCAACCGGTCTAGGCTACGGCCATTATAAAGACTCGTTAGGATTCTAAGAGGTTAATTAAAACCTTCGTTCCAGATTAGGAGCCCAGTAAAAGCTATCGGTGATTTAATCAAATTAAGGAAATATACTTGCAAAGGTAAATACTTTAACTTATTTCCCCTATACGGGCTTGGGTTACGGTATATTAATACCGCTTGATTGAGCATTATATTTTTCCATCGCTTAGGTGGTTAATTAAATAATATGATCGGCTCATTTAAACAGTTTTGTTTCTTAAAAGCCTTTGGGGGGTTTAATGACCGTTGTCCCGGATATCCTTGGCATCATTTTACGAAATGGCCACGACCATCGACATCCCGGTGTAGGCGTACACCCGGTATATATTGTCGACATTAAATTAAAAGACGTAGCCGTTGGTTTTTATACTACGGTTTTACGCAATGTGGTGTGTCTATAAATCTTTAACCCGGCACGACCCGGGCTACTGAACGCATAAAAGAACATGTAAAACGTTCACAAGATTTTAATAATTTTCCCAAGTTATAAAAGAGTTTGTGCCTTGTGCATTCAAATCAATTTTAATAAACATTTTCAAATGTGTCAGTTGAACGTATTTACCAGTGTAAACTGACGTATTTTTCCCCAAAAGAGTAAGTGCAGGTACTATACGGAATTGGCTGGTAATTAGCTTCTTAAGCATCACGAATAGTCTCGCAAACTCGATGCCGCATCTGAATGAACAATATTTTATTATTTTGATCCGCTGTGGATACATTCGACTTCTGTAATACATTTGATATTACAACCAGAGGTTGAAGTATATATTTATCTTTAAGCTTCCGCTGTGCATTTATATAATTGTGTGGTTTGACTATATTGTTGCCAACATCATCACGGTAATCCCCCACCGGGCCCACCGGTGATACACGTGGAAATAGGGGTGTGACAATAAAGATCTTGACACGATCATATCCATTTTCAAGTTTTAGACTAGATAGAAGACGTGTCGGGTTCTTCTGCTAGTGGTTTCTGTAACCAATTAGGAACCACATATTCGCTTCAAGATTTACGTCTGATGTCTAAGTTTGATCACATTTGACTTCATCTAAATGTGTTTTGAAATAGGCTTTGTTCTTGGTTTAATGAAGTTACACGTAACATCTAGTTATATTTAGATTTAAACAATGCACGCCACAACTGAGATAACGGAGATCCATCAAGCTCAAAAAGAAAACTTGTGTTTCCCATAGTCACAAACGATTGCGGTTTGTATTTCGCATAGCCACCGTTTTCGTAGTAAAAAACGGTTGCGGTTTGCACATTCAATCTTCAATACTTCATTAAAATACCACTAGTAGAAGAACCCGACACGTCTTCATGTTACGGAGAATGTTCTAGAAATTGAAGGAAAGGGAAAAGATTTGTTGAAATCGAAGAAAAGAGTAAAAAAGATGAATTTAGGCGTGCATTTGGAACAAGAAGTCCAACAATCCGTTTATTATCTGTTATTGTCTAAACAATATGAATGCACGCAACGATTTGACAACTATGACAGCTTATTAAAAGTAGCAATCACCTCTAATCATTTCCTGGTCAAATCACACAATATAAAGTTTAAAGTTATCGTGTGTTGTAGTTTGGAAAGATGACCGAATAGAGACCGAATAGAGACGTGTCGGGTTCTTCTGCTAGTGGTTTCTGTAATCAATCCATAATCACCCTTGGTGGTTTCTGTACCCATCCCCGCCGATAACTAGCAAAATCGATAAATAACTAACACGAAGACCTCTGCGATCGCTAAGGTTTCCATCAACGAACTGATCGGTAACGTTACTCTACTTGTGCTCCGATTTAAGCGGCGTGTTCCGATCAACGTTTATCGACATTGTTAAAGGTGATGAAGAGTTTAGAAACCCTAGAATGATTGTGTTTTTACTGGAAAAAATGTGATACTTGAAAAAACACCATTATATACGGCCCGTATACAGTTATACGGCCCATATACATGTGGTAGCATCAAAAAACCTCACAAAATAAATCCATTGAGCCGTACACGTTTTACAAATCGTATACACATGTATACGGCTCGTATAACTATATACGGGCCGTATATAGTAAAATAAAAAAAACATTCCCTGCGCATTTTCCTATTAAAAAACATTCTATACGTGCCGTATAACTGTATACGGCCCGTATACAATAGGGGGTGTGAAAATAAGATATAGGGGGTGTTAAAATAAGAGGGCCTTTATTTTTTTATTTGTTATTTATTTTACTATTTTATTATTTTATTATTTATTATTTAAGTTGTTAATGGTCTAGTTACGCTGGATTAAAGAATAAAATCTTAACTAGACCGGTAACCTCATTTTGATATTTTTACAAACCAAATTGCTACGAATTATCAAAACTCAGTTGAACAACCTATTTAACACTTTTTGGCTCAGTTAGTTCGAGTGTTTAAATGACTTGTTTTGCATACAATAATAAAAATGTACATTATTTAGGGGAGTAGGGGATATGGGGCAGTTCGGACCAGGAGGACATAGGGGCGGATGTAGTTTGAGAGTAGGGGTAGCCCGTCACTGTAAAATTTAAAAAAATTTGACATTTTTTCGATTTTACTTCCCCTAAAAAAGAAATTTTTATATGCGGCAGTTCGGGCCAGGAGGACATAGGGGCGTATGTAGTTTGAGAGTAGGGGTAGCCCGCCACTGTAAAATTTGAAAAAAATTGACATTTTTTCGATTTTACTTCCCCTAAAAAAGAAATTTTTGAAACGTTGCCCCTTGACCTTTTTTCTAGATCCGTCACTGACATACGAGAAAAAACAAAAACTTTAAAAAAATATATTACATAGATATCGAAAGCAAATGTTTTGCGGAAATAAATCACCAACGGATCACCAGCAAAATATCAAACCAAATTTCAAGAAAACACACAAAAAAAAGAGTACTACTTTAATGTTTGCCGTTGATCAATCGTTGATCACTAACGAAGGAAGCAACTTATCCAACAAGAAACAAAATATTGAATTTTTTGATATCCATTAGTGAAGTGAGTTATGTTGATTCGTCCGTGATCACCAACTAAGTTTAAAAAAATGGAACTTTTAACGTCCATTAGTGAAGTGAGCTTTGTTAATCCGTTGGCGATCAATGACGAAGTAGACACCTTAGCCTTTAATTTTTTTTATATCTTCAAGTGAAGTGGGCTTTGTTGATTCAACAATGAATTGATCACTGAAGATGTTTAATGGCAAAGTAGGCATCTTATCTAACGTTAAAAGTAAGATTTGAATTTTAAATACATGTTTCGATCATATGTCATTGATAAAAGTTCTCTAATTTACACTATACAGAAAGTCAAATTCAACTCAAATTACGAAGTTGACTTTTCAAGCCTTACAACTTGGTTGTTTGATAATCTCATCAATTTGAATTGTTTTTTTTTTCTTAATTAGGGGTGTCAATCGTGTCGAGTTAATGGGTTGATGGGTTGAAATGTTCAACCCGAACCCGGCCCATATTATTATTCGGGTCAAAGATTTCAACCCTAACCCGACTCGTATAAATTCTGGTCAACCTGACCCGTTTAACACATATTTTTAAATGAATCATACAAGTTGACGATTTATAAGCGAGTTGTTGGGTTTTAAGCGGGTTATCGATAACATGTTTAATGATGGATATGAGTGTGACAAATAAATGAGGGTAAAAGGGGTGCACCCCTCATGAAGGTAAATTCTCACCAATGATTTCTTGCCATGTCAATTCACCTCTCCAACTCCCCTCTTGCCCTTCACAAGGGGTGATTTCACCCAAACCATTTAAAAAAGTGAAAATGTGTGATTGGTTGAAAGAGAGTGGAGCCCACCACTACCCCCTCTATCCTCTTCCCGCAAGCGGTAACAACTTACCGATTTTGCCAGTTCACCGCATGGAATTTGGGTGTTGGCGGCGGATCCACTTGCGGCAAACTCCTTCATCGCGTGGAGTCCACTCTACCGCCTCGTTCAACCTAATATAATGTGTTTAAACTAACATTATTGTAACTAACCATCATGGCCGGCCCTGAAGGTGGGCGGGGAGGACCACCGGCCAGGGACCGATATTCCGAAGGGAAGCTATTTTTTTAAAAACTCCGATATGTAAATGTAAAAGTAATTAAATTAATAGGGTATACTCATCCATATAAACATCAACATAGGCCCACTTACAAAACTATTTTTATGGTTTAGATTAGTTATTAGCCCGTTGACATTATGTTGAGACCTTTAGTGAGCCAAATACTCAATTTCGTTAAGACCTAAGGGCACGTTTTTTCGAGCTTGAACAGGGTACATGACTTCTCAGCGCCGGTCCTGCTAACCAAGTAATATAGAAACGGCAAAAACAAAAACAAAAATATAAAATAATTTTTTTTAAATAGTTAAACGGGTTAATGGGTCAACTCGTTTTTATATAGGTCAACCCAAACCCGATCTGTTTTAATACGGGTCAACCCGAACCCGAGTCGTGTTAGTCGATCCAAACCTGTTTTTTCTGTGTTGGGTTCGGGTCAGGTTGAGTTGACGGCTCATGTCAAGAATCGACACCCCTAGTTAAAATCCTTTAAAACCCTAAATCGTTATTCTGATTATCAATCTTCTGACTTTCTTTTTTTCTGTCTCAGTCCGTTGACCTGCCCATCCCCCACTTTCATCCCCAAATATATGTCTACACAACCCTCCATGTTGGCTCAAAGTCAAAACCTTAAAAACAACACACATTTGCTCATAAACATTGCTTTTCTTCCACTTTACATGGTGGTCATTTGGTTGGCTATGATCGGTACTCATTAATGTCAAAACTACATCGTTTTGGTCGACTTCTTTTTTATTTTTGTAAAAACCCGGTTCTAATTCATTGTACACTGTCCCACAAGTCAACTCGAAAATTTCCCTCCCTACATGTATCTCTCATCTTTTCTTTATATCTATAGATTTTTATGTTTTTTTTTCTTTTTGTGTTTGGGTTAGTTGACTTGACATAGATTTTTATGTTTTTTTTTCCTTTTTTGTTTGGGTTAGTTGACTTGCGATGTCCCTACATAGCGTATCTCTATCTCATATTTAAATATACATCGATTAACATTAGTTATGAAATACTTTTTCAAGGTGTGAATTTACATGTTATCTTTAAGATCATGGGTATGGTGGGGTTTGGATTGGGGCTTGGTTGACACGTGGAATGGGGTGGCAGACATGGGTAAACCCACATTCAACACGGTATGAGCGAGGCGGGGGTTTGGGGCGTGGGTTTGGGGCGTGGGTTTGGGGCGTGGGTTTGGTGGGCTTCGTGGGCTGACCGGTTGGGCTGACCCGTTGGGCTGACCCAATATTATTTAAAAAACAAATTTAATTTTTTTAATATTTTTAAATAAAGAAAATTACAAAAAAAGAAAATTACAAAAAAAAACCTAACTTTTATATTTGTTTTTTATCTTTTCTCTCAACGTCAAGATTATTTCTAACTCGTCACCCTGTAGGTGATCAATTGGCTGGGATAGAATTTTCAAATCATCCTGTCTTTGTTTCAGGGCATCTCTAGCGGTATCTCTAGCTTCTTTGCTCCTTCGTATTTCGGCCCTTTGTTGTTGGAATACGTTGAATGTATCCAACTTACATGAAATGTCATCCAACTGGTCGGTGTATATTCCCCTACGCGAACCAGAACTCCCAGCTGAAGGCGATGCCGTTTGTTTTTGAGCACGCCTTCTTGAGGCATTTCTTCCATGCTCAGGCCGGTTTGGGCTTGGCGAATCATCCAAAAGGTCCTGAAACTCTCGATCTCGTGCATCAGATTGGGCTTGGGACGAGGCCCTTGACCTTTTGGAAGACGAGTTAGTTTCGCTACCAATGAGGATATTTGCCCACTTTGGATGGAATTTACAAATCTCCCAACAATGCATGAAACGGAAGTCGGTCTTCATATTTGATTTGAATGCGACCACTGCATTTGTCAAAATGTCGGCTTTGGTTTCACCACTTTTAGGGTTTTGCTTTGCTTTATTTAAAAACTCCCTAAATTTTGTAAGTTGGGAGCTTATCTCGCTCCACTTTGAGGATAAGCTATCGTTTTCACGATAAGTCTCCTTACCCATTTCTTCATGGAATTTCCTACTAACCGATTTCCACAGAGCAGTTCAATGTTGCGAATTTCCTATTTTAATAAAAAAATATTAATATATTACAAATTCATATAAAAAATAACCATTCCATTAATATAAACAAAGGTTAAGAATACCTAAAGTTGAATGTTGAGATTGTTCACACCAAGCCCTCGCCAATGCAACTTCTTCAGCATAGACCCATTTTTGTTGTTTTCGTTTGGCGGTTTCAACTACTTTATCCTCCTCGGTTTTTTTTCTTATGACTTCTTTTTTTGATGGGTTTCGATGCGGAAGGACCCTCTTTGGGTGGTTGAGTTTCGGGAACAGATTCGTTTTGTGAAAGGTCGATGGAGGTTGGTGAAAGGTCGATGGGCGATTGTGAAAACGGGGTAGGTATTGAATCTTTGGTGTGTGGGAAGTTAGTAAATAAACGATTCCCGATATACGATGCATAACTCGCCATGTCGGGCATAGGAGAGTGTATGAAAAATGGACGAGCTATTGGACGAGTGGGTGGTGGGCTAGGATTATTTTCTTGGAATCCATACGGGTTGCTCGGGTCATAAGCACGGTTGTAAGGATGCATTTTTTCGTTTTGTAGAAGGAGAATTGAAGATGTATAGAAGATGTGGTTGAATGTGGTAAAAAATGGAAGTAAAATGTGAGTTTTATAGTGATAAGATGGAAGAAAAAATTATTTTTTTTTTAAATATAGTCGTTGGCCAACGGCTCTTTTCTTTTGGCCGTTCACAAACCGCCATGTCACCTTGCTCCCCCGCCCCACGCCCGGCTTGAAACCCAAGCCTCAAGGGGCCGCACCCTAACCCAAGCCCCATACCCCATGACCTAAACACCAAGTGTGGCTCTTCTTTTTACACCAATTATTTAAATAATTTTTTCCCAAGTTTAAACCTCAGATCTCCTAGCATGTGTCTTTATCAAATTGGCTAACCTTACATTTACATCTTTAAGGTGATTAGAAGCACATCGTCTTCTATTATCTCCTAAAGTCAACCTTCTATTATCTCCTAAAGTCAACTTGCTTGCCATGTCACAAACTAATTTCCCAATTGTGACGTTTCACAAAGTACTTTAATCTTTATAAGTTGTATAGTTTTGAATGTTCATGGATATCTCTATGAATTGCTTATGATCCATGTCAAATTAAAGTATTTCGATTGTGCTATCGCAAGATGATTTAGAAAGAAAAAAAAATGTATTACGTCGTGAAAACATCAAAGGCTTAACGTTTTATTATTACGGAATCATCATAGCGGATGATTTAGAAAGAAAACATGTATTATGTTGTAAAAACGTCACAGACTTAACGTCTTATAATTACAGAACCTTTATAAAATTTAGTTGGAATAACACAACGTTTAGTCGAAATAGTGTCGGTTGACGGTTATAAAAGTTAGCTTTTGTCATCAATGAGTTGATGCTGACCCGTACTGTTGGATCTGAGTTTCCTTTTGATTGTACTTTTGTTTGTAAAATAAGATGGAAATGAATGAGTGTGCAGCGGAAATTAAGATGAACACAAACTTTGTATACAATCAAATGAGACTAATACTTTTAATCAAACATCTTTACACAAAGAACCGAATGATTGAATTTATTTCAAACACGATTACAATGATGATGTATGAATGCAAACTCCCCCTCAGCCCGAGCTCAGTAGTTTGTTCGTGCAAAGAAGACGAATGATGTGAAGAGCTAATAGAACAGTACAAAGTACTGTACTATTTATAAGCACTTGCAAACTACTGAGCATCTTTAGCTGACGTCACCATGAAAGTGACATCTAACCTCCTAACAAACTCTAACCTCTGATCTATACAGACACTGCTTGTGTTAACTACTGCTATTACATTCTATTACATAACAGATTATAGAACAACTGCTGCAACCTTCTACTGCTGTGAACCCAGCAGCACTTGTCCGGATCAGCAGTGCTTGACTCAAGGCAGTAGATTGAATCAGCAGGACTTGAGTCTTCATCAGATCTTTAATTGAGCAGCAGTTATTGGTCAGTAGTTAGTAAGATCAGCAGATAGGAGGTCATCAGTTGTTGTAATCACTTTCAAGGGGAGAGATATACATATCAGCATCTCCACATTCTAGCTTCATCCTTGGTTTTCAAAGAAAGGAACTGACAGAAGAGAAAGGTAAGATAATTCTTTCTGGCCTTAACTGAAAGCGGGGGAGGCCCAGGTCTACATACAGGTCTTGGATCAATAGAATCCTCCAATTGCTAGGGAAAGAATATCGGGATTAGTCTCCTTGCCATTGCTACCGTCTTTGAAAGTCTAGCTATCCTCTCCTTGTCATGCTTAGTTATTCTGCATTGCTCCTTCTTCTGATCTTGCTTTCTTGCCTTATAGAACTGACCTTTGTCCCCTCCTTCCGGTTTTCACACTCACTTAAAGTCCATTCCTTGCTCTTGCCTCTTCTTATTCTGAATCCACTGAGCTGACCCAGTTTTGGCTTTACATTATCTGTTCCTCTGATAGGGTTCAATCCCAACAATCTCCCCCTGGAACAGATAATGCCAAAACTCTTCATTACTGTGGATATTTTATTGCCTCATTAACAGCTCCCTTATCTGGCCTTTAAATTGCAATTCAAAGCTAAGGGCATCTGTATCTTCATCATCCCTGCTAAGTGGAAGATCAAGGAGATCCTGCAAATCTTCAAGACTCAGGCCAAGAGCTTGTTCCCTTTATATTATCTTCACTTCTCCACCAGACCTGAGCAAAGTCAATACGCGGGTCTGTTTGTCAGTTGCCTACTTTTGTATTTTTGAGCCTGGTGGGTTTCTTGGGAGATGCTTATTTGCAGAGGTATTTGGAGAGGCTGGCCGGTTCATCACTGGCTGAGCAGTGGAAGCAGAATTTTCTTGTTCAAGTTCTTCTTTCAACGTTCTTAACAGGCCTTCTTTTACAACAGCATTGCCAGTAAGAATATCTTGAACTGTTTCAGCACCTAGCTGGCTTTGACTCCTTCTTTTGTAAAAGGCAGTACCAGCTGGAGCAGTGGATCTCCTGATTTGCAGCTTTGATGGTCCTTTTGAAACCGCTGCTTCAGGGTAGTCAGGTTTTTGAGGGATTTTAGGATCTTTCTTCCTTAATTCCTCCAACCTTCTGTAGGTTGACCTGACCAAATCTTCCTTCCATCTAGCTACTTGTCTTTTGGTGCCAAATTCAGCAACAACCAATTCTTCTTTCATTCTTTTCAGTTCCAACTGCTTTTCAGGTACATTCTTTTTGAACTTTGCCTAATCAGGAGGAGTGTGAGTGACTTTCCTTTTTATCATAACTTGAATTCTGGCTGATTCAGCTTCAAGCTCTGGGATAGTCCACTCTTTGTACATGTGTCTCTCTCCTTTGTATTTCTTGTAAAACATGATGCTTTCAATGTAGTCTTTCTTCAGAGTTTCAGCTGCTCTTTCAGAAATTTGTTGACTAACATTCTTTGCAAAACGTTCCAGGGAATTGACTTGGGTAAGCAGATATTGGTAGTATCTTGAAACTTCTTTGTCAGATTTCCCTTGTGAGTTTCTTTGTGAGATATCCTCTGCTTGTTTGGCCTTTATTTTCAAATATTCATCAATGTTTTTGGGCCATGGATATCCTTTGATTGAGGGCAAACTCATTTTGGCAGGGTCATCCTCAGTATAGAAGGATTTTATCTCTTCTCTGACAGCTTCTAGTTCAAGAGGAAATTGAACACCTGCAGGAGGTAAAGGTTTGTGCATTGGAACAGAAGAAAGTGGAACTAGGGGTGAGCAAAAGGGAAAACCCGACCCGACCCGACCATTACCCGACCCGACCCGAGAACCGATTTAACATAAAATATAGAACCGATTCACTACCCTAAATATAGGGTCGGTTCCGGTCATAGGTCCAAATCGGGTTTCACCATGAAAAAACCCGAGAACCGACCCGACCCGACCCTATTTTATATGAAAAATTGGAACCGATTTAAATACCTAGGTACTTGGGTTCGGGTCGGGTTGGGTATTTTTCGGTTCGGTTCTCGGTTATTTTCGGTCCGGACCTAAACTTGCTCACCCCTAAGTGGAACTGGTTTTGGTATATTGACAAGAGCTAAAGGTTTTGAAGATGTTTGGGGTGGTGAAGTGACATCATCTTTAGGAGTTAGCCTCCTCCTCTTTATTTGAGGAGGGACTGATGATGTTTTGGATGGAAAGGTGGTTGTAGTAGCAGTGGTTTGTGATAGACTAACAGCTGTTGAAACAACTGGTGTTCCAACCACTGTTGTCTTTACAACATATGTTTTAACATCTGCTGTCTTCTGCCTTTTGACAGGAAGTGATTGTGATTTTGGTGGTGATGGTGGTAAAGCAGTAGATGAAGTGTGTGTTGAGGTGGTGTGTGTTGAAGTGGGAGCAGATGTTGAAACTACTGAGGTACCAATAGTAGTTGATACAACAGAGGTTACAACACCTGTTTTAGGAGGTGGTTTTTGAACAGACTTTGAACGCCTGACCGGAATGGATTTGGGTAGCCTTACTTTTCTAGTATGCTTCTTCTTTTCATCAAAAAGATTTTCATCATCTCTTGACCCTGAAGTACCCTGATCCGGATAATCCACCTTGGCTTTCTTTTTGGCCTCTCTATCCCTTTTTACACAAGCAAGTGCTTCTGCAAGTGCATTTGTAGTCTCATCAATCTTCTTACTACCATCTGGCAAAGGGATCTGCTTGGTCATATTTGAATTTTCTGGCGCAAGGTAAAGACCATCAGTTATTCCCTTTCTTCTCCATTCTTGAATTTTCTCCCCCTTTTTGGCATTATCTTTAGGGAGTTGATCAATGAAGAATACTGGTGGAGGAGCAGTGCCAGTGGCGTGCAGGATCTGAGTTTTGAGAGCCTTTAGATCAGCCTGAGTGTCTTTGAACGTAGACTCCATAGCATTTCTCAGCTGTTGAACATGTTTTTCATGTTGCTGATCTGCCAGTTGTACCTGATGATGGAGATAAGGTTGAAAGAGATTCCAGAGCTTATTTGTAGCAGGTGCTTGTTGTAGAGCAGGTGCTTGAGGTGGAACAACAGTGGATTGTACCTTTTGTACCTGTAACAACTGCTGGAGCATATTTTTGAGCTCTGCAACAGAGTTATCAAGTTTTTCAACACGATCCGTCAATTTCTGGTACTTTAAATCATCACCCAATTTAATGGGATCATCTGATTTCCCACTAACAGTGGTTTTATCAGTGGCAGATGTAGGGAATTTATTCCAAACATTAACCACTGATGTCCCTTTTTCTTGGTACTGGGGTCTTCTTCCTTCAACACTTGACAACCTTTTGATGATGCCAGTTGGATAGATAAATCCACTGGTGGTTGGCAGAGGTGCGATGTAAGGAATTGCCTCCAAGGAAGTCTTATTAATGAAACCCTTGCCCAACTGTAAACCTGTAGGTTCAACAGTTGTAGTGGCTGCTTCACTTGGATTACCACAAAGAGTTACTTGTAACTCAATGGGTGTAACCTCCTCAGGTTTTGTTGGTGGGTTAGCAATGAATGATACAGCAGGCCCAGTCATTTGTTGAGGTATATTCTCATTGACAGGTGATTGAGAAGGACTAGATAGTGCCTGGTTCAAGTCAATTGCATCCAACAGTAGTTGTGTTTTTGGTGGAATTGAGGATGTGATGGTGGGTCTAGAAGGCGGAATTGCTCCGGGCATTGAGCTGTGGATGATGGAGACAAGTGTATCCAGAGCATCATGATGTGGTGGCCCTTTGTGTACAACCTGTCCTTTTTGTGAAGAAGCAGGAGGAGTTATGGTTATGGGTTGAGATATTTGTACCAACTGCTGTGAGGAAGAAGCAGCAGTGGTTTCTAGTGACATTTGTGTTGTCACAGGCATTAACTCTGGTATCTCATCTGCCAGAGTTGCCTTTTTGATTGGTTTGGAGGGTTTTTGATTTTTCTTTTTGGATGGCCTTTTTGGTGTGGTAGGTGTGGGTTTCAAAACAGTTGTTCTGCTGCTTTGATCACCTAGAGCAGTAGGCTCAGCAGCAGATACCTGAGGAGCAGTGGTAACTGCTAAAGTCTGCTCAGGTACCCCTGCTTATGTTTTGCAAGGTGCTAACATACGTGAAAATGTTTCAGATGTTAGACAGTTTATTGCAGTTATTTCACCTTGGTTTATTAGAAGCAAATCATCCTTACTGAATTTCTTTTGAAAATAATAGCTTAAAAACCTTGGAAACAGTAAAATTGATTTACTTTCAACATTATTAACCAAATCTTTAAAGATTTCCCGAGAATAGTTATAATTTTCTTCTTGAAGAATCGCATATCCCAGATTTTGAATCTTTATAGGGATCTCATTGAAAGAAGTGGTTTTGTTTGAAATACATACTAGGAGGGTATGAAATAAAAATCTTGTTGCAGGAGGAAAATAACCCTTTTCTAAGGTCAGTTTCATCATCATTGTGGCTTCATACCCTCTTTCAATGAAGTCAATGTGCAACTCGTTTTTGGTGAAGGAAGTTTTACCTGCCTGGTCATCGAGTTGAAAGACTTCGGAGATGGATTGTGGTGTAATGTGAACAGCTTTACCCTTTATGGAAGATTTGATTTCAGTTGCAATGTCTCCTTGTTTCTCAAGGGTTGCATTCTTCCAAAACTCCCTTTGGGTTGCCAAGTAGATGGGTGCGTCGGCGGTGAGCAAAGTTTTGTACTTTGATTTTGCCAAGATGGTGATGATGGAATCGAAAACATCTGTGGTTCCTGGTTTTGTGAGAAGACCCAGGAGATTGTGAGATTTTCTGAATGGAATGTCATTTCGAGGATTTTGATGTGGGTTTTGCAGATGACTTCGATTTTGTCATTTTTGAAACGATTTATCGAAGGTATTTTGTGGGAGATGGAAAGAAAAACTGCTTTGAGAAGAGAATTTTTGTGAATTCAATTCGACAGTAAAACCCTGTTTGGATGGTGAGTGGGGAGTTTTATAGGAGAGAGAGTGAATGCTGACGTGGCAGCCGTTACAAAAAGTCTGACTGCTATGTACTGCCCACGTGACAACCACTGGTGAAAATGAAGGACAGTACTTTTGGTGAAAGCAACGGATGAAAGCAGTGGAAAAGGGACAGTGGATGATTTTTACTATCAGTAGATAGCATATCAGTGGATAAGACACTGCTTTTGAACAACAGTGGTTATCAAGGAATGAGAGAACAGAGTTTGCCTTTCAGCAATGGGCAGACTTTTTGGTGTAGAGCAGACTTTTGAACAATCAGTGGTTATGGCAGACTTTTAAGGATTTTAATGAAATTTTCATTTTTAAGCTATTTTTAAGGATGGATTTTTGATTTTCTGAAAACATTTTGTTGCTTTTATTCATAGAAAACAAGATGTTGCTTGTTATTCTATGTTCAGCATCCCAATCCTAGAGACCAGTCTTTCAAAAGTGGCTGTATCAAGTGCTTTTGTGAGCACATCTGCCAGCTGGTCTTTAGTTGGGACATGATGCAGAGAAATCAAACCTTTTTCATAGCAATCCCTCACAAAGTGATGTCTGATGTCGATGTGTTTGGTGGTAGAATGGGAAACTGGATTTTTGATGATATTTCCTGCTGCCTGGCTATCCAGCATAAGTGGTGTCTTTAAGGCAATGATACCAAAATCCAGTAACTGATTTTGAAGCCACAGGAGTTGGGCTGTACAGCTTGCAGCAGCAATGTATTCAGCCTCAACAGTGGATGTTGAAACTGCTGCTTGCTTTTTGCTTTGCCAAGAAACTAAGCAATCACCTAGAAACTGGCACCCTCCTGAAGTGGACTTCCTTGTTGTGTGACAAGCAGCAAAGTCACTGTCTGAGAAACCAGGCCCTTGGTGCTTGTTTCAGGCCATACAAGGCTTTGTTTAGCCTGTAGACATGATCAGGATAAAATGGATCCTCAAAGCCTGGAGGTTGACATACATATACCTCTTCTTGCAATGTACCATAGAGGAAAGCACTTTTGATATCCATCTGAAACACCTTCATGTTGTGGTTGACAGCAAAGGCCAGGAACAGTCTGATAGCTTCCAATCTTGCAACAGGGGTGAATGTTTCATCATAATCAATCCCCTCTTCCTGTCTGTAACCTTGAACCACAAGCCTGGCTTTGTTCTTGACAACAATGCCCCTTTCATCTGTTTCGTTCTTGAAGACCCACTTTGTGCCAATGGGACTGACCTCTTGTGGCAGTGGTACAAGCTCCCATACTTGTTGTCTCTTGAATTGTTGGAGCTCCTCTTGCATGGCTTCTACCCCGCTGTTGTCTTTCAGTGCCTCTTGGTACTTGACTGGCTGATGGAGTGATAGAAAACCAGCAAAAAGACAAATGTTTTGGGTTTGGCTTCTTGTGAGCACCCCTTCATTGATGTTACCAATGATTTGATCAGGTGGATGAGATCTCAAGAAGATTAAATCTCCTTGATATGGTATGATGGCATTTGTTGGTGAAGGCTGCAAATGTGTATCATCTGAGCTAACCACTGCTGGTGAATTTGATGACCCAGCAGTGGCTTCAAAAGGTGGTGGAATGGGTGGTAATGGAGTGGACCACTGCTGACTTTTATCCACTGTTTGAGGACTTTTGTCAGCAGTAGTTGAGGATATGGAAGCAGTGGTGGATGGGCTACTTTGATCAACAACTGTTGATGCAGCAGTGGTTGAGCTTTGACAGTTGTTTTGAACAACTGATGCTTTCCCTTTTGTGGCAGACCTTTGAGGGATGATGACTTCATACCCATAGTCTGGTGTTGTATCCTCTGATGGACCTGCACTGTTAGTCTTGACAACAGTATTTTCAAAAGTGAATTTTTCAAGATCAAACAGTTCAGCAGGATTTGCTGGGATTTTCATTGATGAAAGTGCATTGAACTTTACATCCAAAGTCTCCTCCACTACCTTGGTCCGTGCATTGAACACTTTGTAGGCCTTGGCAGTGGTTGAGTATCCCAGAAAATAACCACAATCAATTTTGGCTGCAAATTTTGAAATGGAATCTTTTAAGTTCAAAATAAAGCATGGGCAGCCAAATACCTTGAAGTATGAGATCAGTGGTTTGATTTTATACAGAATTTTATAGGCAGTCTTTTTGTGCCTGGGGTTGATTAAAACTCTGTTCTGGACATAGCAAGCAGTGTTTACTGCCTCTGCCCAGAAAGTTAATGGCAAACCTGAATCTGCAAGCATGGTTCTGGCAGCCTCAATCAAAGTTCTGTTCTTTCTTTCAACAACCCCATTCTGCTCTGGTGTTCTAGGGATGCTGTACTGCCTTACAATCCCTTTCTTCACACAGAAGGCATCCAACTCCCTATTTTTAAATTCTGTGCCATTGTCACTCCTAAAGCTTTTCACTGGAAGATCAAATTGCTTTTCAACCTGTGTCACAAAGTCTTTCAAAATGCCTGCTGTTTTATCTTTAGAGTGCAAAAAGAAAGTCCATGTAAACCTAGAAAAGTCATCAACTATAACTAAAAAATATCTTTTCTTTTTGAGGCTCATGACTTGAACTGGGCCAAATAAATCCATGTGCAGCATTTGCAAACACTGGGTTGTTTTGGACTCCTCAATGGACTTGTAGGAACTTTTATGCTGTTTTCCTTTTAAACAGGAAATGCAATGTTCAGGACATGAAAACACTTTTTGTGGTAGGCCTCTCACCAAACCATTTTTTGAAATTTCTGTTATTGTCTTAAGATTTGTGTGTCCCAGTCTTTTGTGCCAAAGTTCTGTCTCTTTGTTAGAGGCAGCTGAGAACAGACAGGCATCAGCTCTGGGACACTCTTTAGACATGTCAACAACATAAACATTGCCACTTCTTTGAGCAACAAGTTTTGTTTGACCATTTTTAATTATTGCTTCAATCTTTTTGACCATTTCTGGTCCAACAATCCTACAACAATCTTTTGTGAAGAATGACCCAAACCCTTTGTCACTCATTTGAGACACACTCAGAAGGTTGAATTTTAGATTGTCTATTAGCTTGACATTTTCAAATTTTACATTGCCATATTGCACTGTTCCAGACCCCAGAACTTTCCCTTTACTATTATTTCCAAAGGATATATCACCCCCACCATGGATTTTAAAGTCTTTGAGGAGGGCTTTACATCCTGTCATGTGCCTGGAGCCTCCACTATCTACATACCATAGACTATCAAAGCATGCAGAAGCTCCCTGCACATGAAGTAAAAGGATTAGTTCATTAAGGACTCCAAAGCCAACAGGGCTTTGGATGGGGTCTCAACAGTGTCTGGTATGGATGCAGTGTGATGGGCAGTGGTTAAGTCAGGGGTTTGGACAGTTTTAGTACTGTTTCTTGCTAACCACTGTTGGGGGTCTTGCCCAATCAACTGCTGGTAACCGAAAGGATGCCTATTCACTCTGGGTTTAGAGGGCTTTTTGTAGACCTCATAAACGTGTGGAATCCTTTGGTAAGACTGTTTTTTCCTTGCCCTTTCTGAATTGATTGGCAGGAGGTGCATCAGTAACCTGAACATCTCTTTTGACAGATGTTTGTTTCAGCTGTTTTGTGACAGCTGTTTGAACTGGCACAAACAGTGGTTGTTTCTTTGTGAACTTGACAGATGGTGAAGGTGCTGATGAACTCAAGGATGTTTTAGCCATGTACTCATTCTTCTTTTCATTGAAGTTTTTGAGGTACACACATGCCTGAGTTTTATGGTTTGTTTTACCACAAACACTGCAACTTTCAGCAGAAGTAGTGACACTTGTTTTGGTTAAGTCATAAGCTTTTAGATGGAAACAATCTTTTGTTAGATGGTTCCTCTTCTCACAGAATTCACAAAACAAGTTATCAATTTTCTCTTTCTTCTTCCTCTTTTCAGACTCCTTTGTAGCAGAGGTTTTGACCACTGCTGGAATGTCCTTAAGAGGAATGACTTTAGCTTTTGGAGCCTTAACACCATCAGTTGATGTAAAGTCCATTGGCTTGAAATTTTCAAGGATGTCACACTCATCAGACCATCTTGGTTTAAATTGATGATTTTCAATCTCCTTAAATGCAGAGGGACCCACTGGTCTGTCAAGTGTGATTTTGTTACCAAGTTTGTCAGTGATTTTCACTTCTTGGCCATCCTTGTTTGTTGGGATGAACTCAGTAGTTTCATCAGTGGTTGAAACAGATTTTCCAAAAGCAGTGTTTTCATCATCATGTTTTCTATAACCAACCCCAAATTTTACATTGCTTTTTATCTGTTTCTCAAGCATAACCTCATACCCTTTGCATGATTCCACCCATTTTTCACAAGTGATTTGCGTGGATTCTAACTCCTTTTTGCAAACTTGGTATTTTTCTACCATAGTTTGGAGTTGGGTTTTGGTTATGCTTTGCTCTTCTTTCAAACTGCTAATCTCTTTTTCCTTTTCAGTCAACTTGTTTTTAAGTTCTTTTAAAGATCTTTCAAATTTGACTTCATCAGTTAAGATTTTGTTCCTAAGGTTTTCATTCACCTCTTTGATGTTGGCAAAAGCAATAATGCAATTGCCAGAACATAGTTTTTCTAGAACTTGAGGTGATACCTTGGCAGCAGCCATCATTGCACAATCACATTTAGGATTCTCTTCCTCATCAGCTCTCTCTTCTTCCTCACCAGCCTTTTCATCTTTCTTGTCTTCTTCAGACCATAGATCTATCATTGGTTCAATCAGGGCACCTGAACTTTCTCCCAGCAGTATTTCATCAGTCACGGCAGTAACCACTGCTTCAGTCACCTCTTCCACTGTTTCAACCTTCAGCTGTTCCTCCTCAGATTCAACCCCCTCCTGTATTGACTCTAATGCCATCAAACAAAATTCATTGTGAGAAGAATCATTTGAAGCATATAGTGCAAAATTTTCATCATTAAGATTTTCAGGCATACTGCTCCAGTCAACAAACTCTTGACTAAAGAAACTTTGTTGTTCAGGTTGTGTAACTACTGGAGCAGTAGTTTGAGGTGCAGATTGCACTTGTACCTGGGGAGCAGGGGTTTGAACAAATTGGATCTGTGGAGCAGCTGTTTGGACATAATGCACTGGCATAGGGGCAACAGCATAGTGAGTAGTGTTCACATGTGCTGCTGGGGCATATTGGGCATAGTGCACAGTGTTTTAAGTTTGAGGTCTAGGATTTGAACTAGGGTGAGTAACTATGGGACCAGTTGTCTGACTCCTACATTCCCTAGCAAAGTGTCCCAACCTGTTACACTTGTAACACTTGATTTTCGATTTATCCAGCCCAACCCTTAAGTTCCCATGAAGACCTGGAAATTTTCTCCCAGTTCTCTTATAAAACTTGCTAGTTCTAACACTTAGCAAGGCCAGTTGGTGCAGGATGTCCATTTCTTCTAGGTCAGTGGGGTCGAAATGCTGTAAATCATTGAGTTCAAAGCTTAAATTGTCTGACATCTGGTTTTCATTTGCAGTGAATGCATAACCTGTAGAGTGAGGATCAGGGTTGTTGAAGTTTGCACCAGCAGTTATGTCAATGAAGTGATCATAACCCTGATCCTTACCACTACCACCAGATTCTTCTTGACCCAGAAGAGCAGTGTTACCGAATGAATAATCATCAACGGTTTTCCCTGACTCTTGTAACTTCCTTTTCTGGTTCAACTCCCTCTCAAAGGTCAGGAGTCGACCATGGAGTTGGGTCAAGGTCAGATCCTTGAACTCAGGTGCAGTTCTGGTGACAATAGCTATTGTGTCCCATTTTTCTGGCAGTGATCTGAGGAACCTGCTATTTTGAGTCGAGTTTGAAAACGTGACCTTAACAAGCCTCAGTTCACTGATGAGACAACTGAAACGCTTAAATTGTTGAGTCAGTGATTCACCTTTAACATGACAAAATGTTTCATACTGTTGGTTCAGGATTTCCCTATTGTTTTCTATGACCTCTTCGGTACCTCCAAACTGTTCCTTAAGTGCGTCCCACAACTCTTTGGCACTGTTACAATGTAACAGTCCAGCATATATTTCATTGGGGAGCGCTGATGCAACAATACTAAATGCTTTAGCATCTAGTTCAAATTTTTGATAATCCATTTCAGTATAATTTTCAACAGGTTTAGGAACAAATTTTTTAGCATCTTCAGCGCTTGGCATTGTAGGAACATGAGGACCAAAGATAACAGACTTCCAACAACCTGTGCTTTGTTGAGCAAGGATGTGACCCATCCTCCTCTGCCAGATGTTGTACTCATTTCTTTTTAGCATGGGTGGTTTAAAAAGCGAGCCAATGTTGTTTTTATCGTCCTGAGATTGTGACGTCATTCTTGTTGTTTTACAGGTACTGAAAAATCAACTATAATGGTGATTAATCCTTACTCTGTTTTTCAACGACGAACAAACGATCAGTATCAACTGTTTTGAGCTGAACTATTTACGTCAAAATGATTGTTAAATCAAATTTGACTGTTCTAGCTCTGATACCAATTGTTGGATCTGAGTTTCCTTTTGATTGTACTTTTGTTTGTAAAATAAGATGGAAATGAATGAGTGTGCAGCGGAAATTAAGATGAACACAAACTTTGTATACAATCAAATGAGAGTAATACTTTTAATCAAACATCTTTACACAAAGAACCGAATGATTGAATTTATTTCAAACACGATTACAATGATGATGTATGAATGCAAACTCCCCCTCAGCCCGAGCTCAGTAGTTTGTTCGTGCAAAGAAGACGAATGATGTGAAGAGCTAATAGAACAGTACAAAGTACTGTACTATTTATAAGCACTTGCAAACTACTGAGCATCTTTAGCTGACGTCACCATGAAAGTGACATCTAACCTCCTAACAAACTCTAACCTCTGATCTATACAGACACTGCTTGTGTTAACTACTGCTATTACATTCTATTACATAACAGATTATAGAACAACTGCTGCAACCTTCTACTGCTGTGAACCCAGCAGCACTTGTCCGGATCAGCAGTGCTTGACTCAAGGCAGTAGATTGAATCAGCAGGACTTGAGACTTCATCAGATCTTTAATTGAGCAGCAGTTATTGGTCAGTAGTTAGTAAGATCAGCAGATAGGAGGTCATCAGTTGTTGTAATCACTTTCAAGGGGAGAGATATACATATCAGCATCTGCTTATTCTGAATCCACTGAGCTGACCCAGTTTTGGCTTTACATTATCTGTTCCTCTGATAGGGTTCAATCCCAACACGTACGTTGTGACGGGATGTTGATCATGAGTATCTTTAGATTCACTATATGAGATGCGAATATTCTTAAGTTTTTTGCAAAATATTCTTTTATTTTGCCTAACCTCCGAACTAATGCATTTTTATTTCAAAACATTCTTCTTTATTTGACATGCTCCAAAAAATGTTAACCGTGCACTTTGGCACACTTGCCGGTCAAACTCAATACCTTTAATCTCATTCTCATTAATATGTAAACAGGCTCCTAGATGAGTTAGATTGTATTGCAATGTTAAAAGTAAAATTGTTTTTTCATCAACAATAAACTTTTACTCTTTTGACCCGATTATTAGTAATAACTTTCACCCACATAACTCAATGTTAGAGGAAAAAAAAAAACTGGACAAACAAATAACAATCAAGTGCGTTAAAGATAAATTCTTATACATAACGTGCATAAGTTAAGAAAATTTAAAGGAGACACATTTACCCACTTCATTGTATGGTTCAAACAGTGACGGACCCAGGAATTTTTTCCTAGAGGTACAAAATATTTTCAAAGATTTTAGACCTCTAGCTGTATAAAAATATCGGTTCATAGCGGGTCGGGTCAGATCATGTAAAATAAAAGAACATCAAACTAAAATTTATAAATCATCAAAAACACGTCAAACGTCATTACAAATTACGAAAGTATTTAAAATTGTGCCCTACAGGTTTTTTTTTTGAAATATATCCAAAATATCATCTAAAGATACTAAACACGCCATAAGTTCATTACATTTTTACTCATTATTCCTAACACATATAATTTGCTCCATAGTTCCTACAACAACACTAAACACATAAACAAAATAAACAATCATGTTCAACCATAGTCCATAACTTTCAATTATATTTTTAAACATTCAAGCCCTAATATTAAATGTTAATTACTTGTAACTAATCATTTAAACAAACAAAGCTATAAATAAAACAACAAAGTCATTTAACTACAAGTCTAGAACAACAAAAAAATTAAAAAAATATAAAAAGGTTAAACCCTTACACATCTATATTTTCTCCTAATCATCACATAAAACAAAATAAATAAATAAACCATACTAGTTCTATATTGGAATTCTGACGTAATATGGGTCGGTCCAACCGGAATTTTGGTTTTTCTGATAAAAAAGGCCACCAGGTCATGAGCAGTGGCGTCAAGTCGCTGGAAGTTGTTTTGGGGGCGGGATTTGGAAATAGAATGGGTGGATGGGTTTAGGTTATTTTATTTAGTTCAAATTTCTTTAGGTTGGGTTTGGGCTTATGTTAATAAAAATTGATTGCGGATTGGGCTTTGATTTGATTAAATAATTAAGTGAATAAGTGGTTAATAATTATTTTTTTCTAAGTGGGGCGGTTGAAAATTTTCAAGAGGTGCGGGTAAAAAATTCCAAGGGGTGCGGTCGAGAATTCTGGCAAAAAATAACACTAAAAAATATTTTTTCATAGGGTGCGCCCGCCCACCCTTAGCTTAAGGTGGGTACGCTCCTGGGTTCAAGTATTGCTTACAAATGAACTTTAGTTATAGAATTGACTTCAACTAAAGCCATGATTTTAGTGACTTGATTTCTATTAGCTTAGAACTGACTCGACTCGTGTACGTCGAGTAAACACTTGTTAATGGCAATCCAACCATGTTGTAAATGAGTAAATCCAACCACATTGTAAATTGCATGTATCCGTAACATCACATGTTAATATCTTTCTCAAAATCATACATATTCTTGATGAGAGAGAGAGAGAGAAATTTTTATTATTATAAAATAATGTTTTAGTTGCAATATATTTTACTTAAGTTTACACCTTATTAAGAAAATTATACATTATTAAGCAATATAATAAGCATTTAAATTATCTTGTCATATATTATTCCTAAACATAAGTGACGTATCCGAACAATTGCGGCGGTTATTTTCATCTATACCGTATTATCCCGGCCGGATAACAGGAAAATTAACGCTCCACTCGTCACAACCCAACAACAAAAACACATCCTTTTATCCTCTCTACCGGTACGTGGTGGATTAAAAATTTCAATCATATTCTTCTAACATATACATGAGTTTCATTCTGATTTAAATAATTCATTTCAATTATAAAGTGACTTATAATAGTATTCTTTTTTTGCATTTTACTATCTGCTTTTTTTTTTGTCTTTCTTTTTTTTGGTTGCCAGGAAGTTGTGTAGAATGTAGAGTGAAACAATGGTCAAAGATGAGTATTAAGTGAATCAAAAGTTGTAAATGAGGTGGAACCATGGTGAAATACTCATCTCTCTATGTATACGTGTATATATTTATATTATATAGTCAAAAACTTTCCTTTCCAAATCGTGATGCCGACTACCATTTCCTAAATTAGCACCGTAAATTGTGAAATTTCGGTTCCCTTTCAAACTATCGATTTCTAAAAGTTTCTCTCTTCCCTCTTCTTCAACCCTTTCTTTTTATCCCAGGTTTATGTTTGTTTTTTCAAACCATGAAGTTATGAAGTGAAAACATACAATTGATAAAACCATCACCAGCCATCTTTTTGTTTAAACGGTGACTATGGAGACACTTGCAGATCAGTGCCTAACCCGGTACTAAAAACGTTGGTGTTTTGCGGCAAATTGCATTGCGGTCGAAGGATGTTGACCGGAGACTTTTGGTGTGGTAGACTGGTAGGGGTTGTTATAGGCAAACGACGGGGAGGAGTCGCGTTAGTTTGTTTATTGCATGTAAAGTCACGGCGGTATTAATTACGGCGTGTATAGTTTGAGAATTAATCGGTTATCTGGTCGGGGAACACAGCAAAATCAGTAACCGCCAAGTTTGAGAATAAGAACCATGTTGGTAATTGATGTCTCTTTGTTTTGGCATTCGTTTAAATTATTCATGAGTCGTAACGTTTGATGATGCCCCTTTGTTTTAATTATTTATGTCTCTTTGTTTTGATTATTCAGAACCGTCATACTGGAGAAATATATTTGTATTAAACGGTGCTTTGGAGAGACGCGATGGTTCCGGTAGGGGTGGTGACCGAAGTTGCATTTTGTAGTGTTATATAATTAACTTAGTTGTCAACATAGTTATTGTTGATACTTGGCTTTTGGTAGCAGTAAGTAGTAACTTAATAACTGATGATCGCCAAAGTTAATCAAAGTTGCTACTGATCACAATTCCCACCGATAAACACATTACTACTGACAATCAATTCTCACCAACGATCAGTAATAACTTGTGAAACAAGCAACCACCCTCAACCTCGTTACCCCGCTTGGGATGCTACCTCCGAATGCCCGACAAGGGTCTCTTTCTCTAGGACCATGTTAGTTGTTAGGGGCGCGACCCCCTTTGAACCCCAGGTTCATCAATGGTGAAAATCAAAAAACGCCCCAATGGTGTTCAAAGATAGAGAGGTCACCAATGTAAAGGAAACTCAGAGAAACGGATACAAGATGTAGGTTGCTACGTTGGCATGGTGGTAAAAATGGAGTTGTTTGCAATGAGTAGATGATGAGTTCTAATTGTTGGACATGTGTAGGGCTGTAAACGAACCGAACTAACATTCACAAGGTCTTGTTCGTGTTCGTACGTTAAGGAATGAACACGTTCATGAACTGTTCACGAATGCTTATCGAACGAGATTTCTTGTTCTTGTTCGTTCATTAAAGAAATGAACGCGTTCACGAAATTGTGGATGGCAAATCAAGACATTTTCAGCACATATGAGAGAAACAAACAATTATTCCCCTAGCAAAATACCATTTCTGAATTATGTTTCACGTCAAGAAAATGTATACAACCATTTGTCCTGGTAGAAACGAGTAAAAACTCATCGAACAGTAAGCAAAACATAAAATACCACGTCCCGTGTGGGTCCACTCGGAATCATCATCAATTATTCAAAACAAAAATCACTACCTCATTCACTTCTCCTTTTAGTGGTGTGCCTTGGCTTCAGCTTTTCTTTGCGAGTTAGCCTTTGCCTGAAAAATATACAATTCGTGCATAAAAAGTTGGTAATGAATCAGCAACCAGAGTATGAGTGTGAATTTTTGACACAACAAGAACCTAACACAAAATTCACGGGTTTAAGTTTAGTTTAGTCCGATTCAGGTCGAGGTCACAGCACATTAAGCCTAAACAGGTTGGATTCAGGTTGGCATGCTTTCTTCACGACTTGACACATCATCCCATTTATTTTTATAAACTTACTAAAAATTAATATCTATATATATATATATATAGGGAGAAGATCATGCGAGAACCACCTCTTATTGTGAGAACCGCGAGAACCAATGTGAACACACCAAAATGCCTAAAAATAGCTAAAAATCACACAAAAATTTTTTTTTTGAATTTTTTAATATTTTTTATAAAAAAATCGCTACTTTTCGAAGCCAAAAAAAAAATTTTAATTTTTTTTTTTTTTTGGCTTCTAAAAGTAGCGATTTTAACATAAAAAATATTAAAAAATTCAAAAAAAAATTTTAGATTTTTTTTTTGATTTTTTTAGGTTTTTTGGGGGTTTAGTTTTTAGCATTTTAGCTTGGGGGTGGGGTTAGGTTTTTTTTTAGGTTTTTTTAGCATTTAGCTTGGGGGGGGGGGGGGGGGGGGGGGCCAAAAAACGATTCTGAGGCGCGCTTCAGAGTGTTTATACTGTATGTGCGCCTCAGAGGGGCTGAGAAGCTAAAAAGGCTGCGCCTCAGGGGTTTTTGATATTTGTTTTTGAGTTGTTGTCAATTTCAAGCAATTTATGTCTCTTTTATGTGTGTTTTTGATTATTTTGATGAATTTGATGATGAATTTAGTTAGTATTACTATTTTTATAAGATATATAATATTTATATTTATTTTTTAACTCCGCCTCGGGCTTATGCCTCGTGAGGCGAAGAGAAAACGCCTCAAAACTCGTTTTTTTGTTTTTTTAAACCTTGAATATAACCTTTAACGTATCAAGTATTTTAAGCCAAAATTAAAAAGATGAAATAAAAAATGAGCATTAGATTTTATGGTTTAACGTAAATATTTTACATACAAATTTTATTTGTAACTTGCATAGTTGTTCAAAGCCGTCGCCTATTGTGCCTAGGCCCATTTTTGCAGGCGAGGCAATTGTGCTTTAAGTCGAGACAATTGCGCTTTAATTCTCTAGGTGATGCTTTAGGTGTAGATTCCAGAGAGTTTCCAAACAAATTCTCTAAAATCCGGCAAGAATCCAGCAATATTTCTACTTTTATCTAAGGAAAACTACTTTTCTACACCAATACACTAATATTTTAGAACTTTTGGTACTAAATAGATTATATTAAACGTTATATAATAGCTTTTGTTTATTTTATTTGAAGAATATTATTATTTTTCTAATACATAATAGATTTTAGTATTGTTTTTCATTGTGCGCTTTTTTTTTCTCAGAGCCTCGCTTTTTTTGCGCCTAGCACCTTTAATAACTATGGTAAATTGTAATTTTAGAGTACCGATATGCAAAGAATAAGATTAAACGGGTCAACTCACGAAAATTTGTGCCATGTTTGGGTACATATAGTTTACACAATTTTCAAGTTCATGGGTTCGTGTTGGATCCGGCTTGCCAACCCGCAAACACGTTCCATTTAACACCCTATCAACAACTTTATGCAACATGAGAGAGAGAGGAACAAGAATGCAAAATGTAACATGAAACCAAACTCATCGAGTATTAATCCACAAGAACACAATCCATTAAGATAACCATATAAAAGTTTGAAAACTTGTAATGAAAAATTAAGAAATGATGCAGTGCAGTACCTTAAGGTATTTGAGTTTCAAGCTTCCATAAACTAGTCCAACAGAAAAGGCAGACACACGAGCCACCTACAACAACAAAATCCAGAACCTTTAATGATGTATAAGCATAGAAAAAAATAAAAGATTTAACTATAGAAGAGATTGAAAGATCTCAAATTTTGCAAAATAAGCAATAGCTATTTATTGGTGTTAGAGACATCAACATGAACCCGAACATGCTTAAAATCACACAACCAGAACACGTGTCACCCGTTTATCTAAATGAGTAAAATTGATTGACTGACGAGTCGAAAATAGGTGGTAATAAATAATGGGTTAAACGAATTTACCTTAAAATATATTTTTTTCTAATTTAAATTGGGTTGGCAGGTCGACCTGTTTAATTAAACAAATCAAATAGATCGTCCCAACCCATTTAATCAAATGGGTTAAACAAGTCCAACCCAAACACGACTTTTTTATTAAACATGTTAGATGTGACAACCCAAACCTTGATTGTTTCTTTTCATGTTCATTACCAAATTGTAATTTGCAATTTTAGAGATAGTGTTAATTCCTTGAAAATGAATTTTCGACTACAATGGTTCAGATTTCAATATCAAATTACCAAATAACCAAACCATGATAATATCCACCCCTACCTAAACCCTTGAAAAAACAATTCCAGAAACAACACATATTGTTAGACAAAGACTCATCCATATAAGCTGGTAAACAATCATAGGCATTGGCGAAACTAAGTAGAAAGGGACGTCAGCCGACCACATTCTTTTGTGTGTCTCATCAAGAACGCATAATAAAAGATCTCCTAACGACCCCAATCTTTTTTTACGACTGACCCCATTGGTCTTATGAAAAATATTTTGAACTCATTGGCCACCATTTTATAAAAAAATTATATAAAACTTCAACTCGTTAACCGAACCAAAATAAATAAATAAATAAAAGAGAGTCTGTGGCTGTTAACTTTTAACCTCAAAAATTGACTTTTGCTAAACGACGGAACAAATAACAGCTAAATCCTTCCAATTGAAGGATAATGAGTGAACTGATTGTTCGATTGTAGACTCATCGAACAATCAGTTCACTTATTATCCTTCAATTGGAAGGATTTTTGTTAAGTTCTTAACCAATAGACCTCAATCCATGTTCATCGAACAAACCCCCGAATTGCACCATGCACGTTTGTACTTCAATGTTACGAACCGAAACCATTGCAAGATACGAGACTTATCCCTACATCGGTTGTATGAGAGACACAAATGTGAGATTTATGAACCAAATGGGAGACCTAGTCCCAAAATCATTTGGTCCACATTTCTTGCCCATACAACAGAAGTGGGACAAGTCTAATACTTTGCAACGATTAATCGCAATCCTCTATCCCAAAATCTGGTTTCAAATTCTAATTACAAGAATCATTAACAACACACACACACACGTACATACAACTAAACAGTTAATAAACATAAACCCTAATCCTGAAAAACAAGCAATTGAAAGTTAAATCACTCAAATTGTAGCATATACTAACAGATCAGGTAACCTATGCATCTGAAAGAGCAATAGATCGATCAATTTGTAAAAAAGAAAACAAATATTTGATGCATCGAATCGATGAAATAAAATTACCAGAGCGAGGGTGCTGGTGCCGGAGTAAGGACCGGGAGGTGGGGCCATCGGAGAAATGAATCGAATGTGTTGACCGCCGAACGGAGAAGAAGAATGTGTAGATCTGGAGTTAATCAATCAGCCAGCCCTAGAATTTGGTTGGTACCAATGGGAAGATGTGATCTTTTGTTTGTGGTATGACTAGGATATGATGGACTAATGATCAAACACTTTTGATGGCCCAAGCCCAATCCAATATCTTGTTTTTGTTCTGTTTTTTATTTTTCATAATATTCTTACTTTTTTAGGGTTATGCATCTTATTCGATATTTTGTTTTATATAAAAAAATAATGAAAGAAATAGTCATAGTGAGATATGAATAGCTCTCAAATCAAAATAATAATAAGTAGTATTAAGCAACCTCGCGTTGCGGCGGGGGTGAGCACTAATGCCACATTACTGTCAGCGACCACCGACATTAAAGTTGCGGTGTAATGCGAAGAAATTAAACCGAAACGTAAAACATAGAATAAAATAACTAAGTTTATCTAGGACTTGCGTGTTACAATGAACCCACGTTTATTTTTTCCTGTTTGACAGGTTCATTATAATCTATATATAATATCATTACTGTTAGGGCAGGATTTTTTGATGACCTATGATCCTCACTTATTATCCTATTAGTGATTCTTACTTCTGTGACAGATAGTGATCCTCAGAAGTGCTTCAGGATCATGGATCACCCTAAGGATCCTTATACTAACGATTGTTTACTTTGAATTTCGTATTGTTTTTGCAGGAGTAACAAGTTAGACTTGGTCTTGGCAACGTTATAAGGAATATTCCACGGTTATTTCGCACGTGTTTGACTGAAAATGGACGTTGTGGAGAACGTGGGAGCATGGCACGAATTGCGGACAGTTTGTTAGGCTAGTTAACTTCTATTTTAAAAGGGGTAGCGAGCTAGCTTTAGAAACACTTGGCTAATTTTGGCTACACACACTCGTACAACCGCACTCTTGAGCATACGGCAAAACACTTAGCAATTTTTACACATTTCTACACGTTACACTGTAATGATCCTTGTACCTAGCTCGCTATTATCCAAAGTTGTAAACAATTATTTCTTAATTGGAAGTTGGTGATCGGTAGTTTCCATCACCCGAGGTTTTTTATGCCGGAGATCATTTATTGATCAAGGGCTTTTTCCTCGTATAAATCTTTGTGTCTCTTGTGCAATTTACTTCTAAGTGATCCTCATTGTTGTTCACCAATTCAAGCATCATACCCCGTAACAAAGAGTTTGGTTGCATTATCCTCGTCTGATTTTTGACCAAAACAGTTTGGCGCCCACCGTGGGGCAATTGGTGCTTCATTCCTAAGAAGTTTTTCTGTTTGTGATCATTCCGGTTCATTGCATTCAAATACATGGCTTCATCATCAAAGAATACTTCTACTGCAATGTCTGCGGTCAATTCATCTCAGGGCATTCCACCTTTGCCTCCACCACCTGCTGGACCTCAGAAAAATGCTGAGAAGAAACCAACTCCCATTTTCTCAAAACCTCCAACTTCTTCTGCTTCTTATACTCCTACTACTAGTGACATGTTTACTTTGATTTTGCAGATGAAGGAGTATATACAGCAGCAGGATAAGACCAACGAAAGGATTCTCAAAAAAATCGGAGACCTCAAGAAACAAAAGAGATCGGCAGAGGATCATTCCCCACTGGTGCCTAGATCTTTGAATTTTGATACTCCGGTGATAACTTCTCAGCCTTTAGAGATTCCAGACGTTCAATATGTGGGAGGACCAAAAGGAGTGCACTACGGATCAACAACAATGACTCAGGCATCAGGTTCATACTTCCAGCCAACAGGATCCCATCCTCAGCATGCAGGATCCTTCACAAGCTCAGGAGGATATCCAGGAGCGCAGCAGATTCAAGGGTTCTGGCCGTTTCAAGGATCCTCCCAGGTTCAATGATCCTCCTTAGTTCCAGGATCATCCCAGGTTCAAGGATCCTCCTTTGTTCCAGGATCATCCCAGGTTCAAGGATCCTCCTTTGTTCCAGGATCATCCCAGGTTCAAGGATCCTCCTTTGTTCCAGGATCCTCCCAGGTTCAAGGATCCTCCTTTGTTCCAGGATCCTCCCAGGTTCAAGGATCCTCCTTTGTTCCAGGATCATCCCAGTTTCAAGGATCCTTCCAGATGCCGGGATCCTTAAGGAGTTTGCAATCAGGAAGTTCAGATATCCGTCAGGGGGACTTTATCCCAATGCAGACCATTGCTTCTACTGGTCCTTCGATCATTCCAGAGTCTCAACAATATGGGTTCACATCCGAAGTTACTAATTTGAATCCGGTGGGAGGTAACACTTTTAATAATTCTCTTACTACTAACCATGGATTCATGCAGGATACAGGTATCAATCATGCCATGGCCAGAGAATTGCAAAAGTTGAAGGACATGATATCAAGTGTCCCAGGAGTGGTCAAACCAATCCCGGAGATTGCAGATGGGAGCCATAAGATATCTCGTTTTGCACCACCAATCTATGATGCTGAGATACCCAAGAGGTTTCACGTGCCAACCATGAAGTTGTATGATGGTTCAACGGATCCTGAAGAAGACATAGCACAATACAGGGAGAGGATGGAGATCAATCTAATCCCAGAAAGGTTAAAGGAAGCATGTCTGTGCAAGGGATTTGGATCCACTCTTACTGGATCAGCTCTCAAATGGCTGCTAAGTCTTCCCCCCTACTCTATTACCTCATTTGCTAATCTAGTTAACCTATTTAATAATCAGTTTTCTTGTAGTAGAAAATTCGAACATTTAACTAGTGATTTATATAGGATAACCCAAGGTCATAATGAATCATTAAGGGATTATATCACTAAATTTAGTAAAGAATCCTTAGACATTCCTAACCTGGATATAGCCACGGCTGTTGAGGCCTTTAAAATGGGATTGCTTAGGGATTCATTGTTCTTTGATGATCTTGTTATGACACCTTGCAGGAACCTAGATGAGGTAAGAACCCGGGCACTCAGGTTCATCCGGCTAGAGGATGATAAGAGGATCCAGGAGAGATTGGCAGGATCCTCAAAACAAGAAAAGCAAGGATCCTCGTTCAAGAACAACAAGTTCAGATCCTATAACAAATCTGATAACCAGAATGTGCATGCTGTTGATCAAGAAGAGGATGATGAGGATTATCCTCCAATTTCTGAATATTGTTTTTCTGTTGATAACAATGAACTAATCCTTGCGATGCAGAATTTAGGTGATAAAGCTAGATGGCCCAAGAAAAATGACAGACCAGCTGCAACTAAAGATAAATCAAAGTGGTGTGCATACCATGAAGATTTTGGGCATCTCACAGAAGAATGCATTGCACTGAGAAAAGAAATTGGATACTTGTTAAGCAAGGGGCACCTGAAAGAATTATTGGGTAGAAAAAAGTCAAGGACTCAGGATCCTGAAAGGATCCCTGAGAAAGCTCCGGCCCCTCCAGCAGATGCACAAGTAATAAACTTTATTTCTGGAGGATCAGACATTTGTGGCACATCCTTCTCAGTAACTAAAAGGCATGCAAAGGAAACCAAAATGGATAATGGAGATAGACCCATCCGAACATCCAGTGTCTCCGAAGGAAAAGTCATAACTTTTGATGAGGATGATCGTGTTGACATTCAGGATCCTCATCACGATGGTTTGGTTATCACTCTTTTCATTTCTAACCATTTTGTCCGCAGGATCCTTATAGACGGAGGAAGCTCTGTGAACATTATCCAGCTTGATATTCTAAAGAAGATGGGTATCCCCGAATCAGATATCATACCAAGATCCTCTGTGCTCGTAGGATTCAGTGGCGAAACTAAGAATACTCTGGGGGACATTAAACTCCCAATATACATCGAAGGCCTACATTCTTATCAAAACTTTTGTGTTATTGACTGTTTATCTTGTTGTAATGTTATCCTTGGCAGACCTTGGATACACGATATGAAGGCAGTCCCATCCACCTACCATCAATGTGTGAAGCTCCCTAGTCCTTGGGGAATAGTGAAGATTGATAGTGATCAGTAGGAGGCTAAAAACTGTTACACTTCATCGATGAAACCAGCCTCAAAGTCAAGGGAACAATAGCAATCAAAGTATCTTCCAAGGGATGTCTTGGAGAGAAGAGAGCAGGATGTAGTAGAAATCCTCATGGATCCTAGTGATCCTGAATCCAAAATCTATATCGGATCAGGGATCCTTGGAAAAATGAAAGAAGACCTCATATCCTTCCTCAAAAGGAGGAAAACTACCTTTGCATGGAAACATGAGGATATGACAGGTATATCTAAAGATATTATCACTCACAAACTTGGCATTGACAGGTCATTCAAACCAATCCATCAAAAAAGGAGGAAGTTTGCACCAGAAAGAAATGCCATTATCTAGGAGGAGGTAGAGAAATTGCTCCGAGCAGGTATGATTAGAGAGGTCAAGTATCCAAGATGGTTGGCCAATGTGGTTGTTGTTCAAAAGAAAAATGGAAAGTGGAGGGTATGTGTCGATTTCACAGATTTAAATAAGGCATGTCCCAAGGATCCTTTCCCATTACCCCACATTGACTCCATGGTGGATGCAACGACGGGTCATGAACTGTTGACTTTTATGGATGCTTCATCTGGATTTCAACAAATTCAGATGGAACCATCTGATCAAGAGGATACGGCCTTTATGACTCCAACCGGTATATATTGCTATATTGCTATGCCATTTGGACTAAGGAATGCAGGTGCAACTTATCAAAGGCTGGTGAATATGATGTTCAAGGATCAGATTGGACAAACTATGGAGGTTTACGTAGATGATATGGTGGTAAAATCCATAAAAGCTGAGGATCACCTGAGGGACTTGGAGGAAGCATTCGATATCCTTGACAAATATAACATGAAACTTAATCCTTCAAAATGTCACTTTGGTGTTAAAGCAGGTAAATTCTTAGGATATATGGTGACAAAGAGAGGTATTGAAGCCAGCCCGGAATAAATCAAAGCTTTAGTGAATATCAAATCTCCTGCCAATGCTAAGGATGTTCAGAGGCTAACAGGCAGGATCGCAACTTTGAACAGATTTATATCCAAATCCTCAGAGAAATGCAAGGAATTCTATGATATCCTAAGGAAGAACAAGAAATTTGAGTGGACTGAGAAGCATGAAAGTGCCTTAAGAGCTCTCAAGGATTACCTATCCTCAGCCCCGGCCTTGATGAAACCAGAAAAAAGAGATGTGCTATCCTTATATCTTGCAGTATCCTTAAAAGCAGTAAGTGCAGTCCTTGTTAAGGATCACGAAGCTACACAACATCCTGTCTATTATGTAAGTAAGAGTTTACTTGATGCCGAATCCAGGTATTCACACCTAGAAAAGCTTATCCTTGCTTTAATTATGGCATCTACTAAATTAAGACATTATTTTGAAACTCATGTTATTATTGTTAAAACTAATTTTCCAATTAAGAATGTCCTCAGGAAACCTGAAATGTCAGGAAGGATGGCTAAGTGGGCAGTGAAGCTTAGTGCATATGATATAAGATATGAGCCTAGGACAACCATTAAATCCCAAGCGTTAGCTGACTTTGTGGCTGATTTCAGTAGTGATTTGCAAAAGGAAGCTGAGTTAGAAGTCCAGCAGCTAGAGGAGACCAAGGATCCTTAGATACTCTATACTGATGGATCCTCAAATGTCAAAGGAACAGGGCTTGGAATACTACTAAAATCGCCACAGGGGGACATAATACCCCACTCTATAGCTTGTGTGTAACACCTCGAAAATTTGCGTCCTATAATGTATTGACACGTGTCATAAGCCTGAACGAGTCAATAAATACTATAGAGGGACTAAAGTTGACAAACATAGAAAGTATGTGAATTCAAGGGTTCGAAATGTCAACAATAGATAAATATGCCCTAAAATAACCCTACATGATGTTTATACCCTTAAACGAATGATTCATGGATCATACGAAGCTCATTGTGAAAGAAAGTGAGAAATTTCAAACTACAGGGGTTAAATGTGTCAACATGTTTAAGTTATACCTCTGAGTGACCTTTAAGCAAACCCGAAGCTTTGTAAAGGTAAATTATGCTCACCACAATGCACGATTCAAATTTCATAAAGTTCCGTTGTAAAATGAGAAAGTTATGATCGATTTCGTACAAGAGGGGTTAAAAGCGTCAACGTTGGAAGTTAAGACTTTTCGGGTAATAACAAGGTAATCAAGGACTTAGCATGGTAGGTAAAAGTCTAGGGGCCCTTTTAGGTAATTTGGAAGGGGTCAAAGTGCAAGAGATAAGTTAAGTTGACCTTTCGAAGAACCAGGAGCCAACATGCAATTAATGAAAAGATTTGGAATCAGATCTGAAGGCTCACGCGGCCCGCATAAACATTATGAAGGCCTTACGCGGGCCGCCTGACACGCCCAGATGCAGAAAATCGTTTTTGTGCCTGTTCAGCCCATGTAAACGACTTATGTTGCCTTTAAACACTTTCAAGAGCTGCCTAAACATCCCCTAGACATTTAGGGACACTTGTTAGTGATCAAACATCAATGGTAGACCTTGTTGTCAACAATCCATGAATTTATGAACACTATATAAAGCCCATTCTTGCACACTTTGTGATCATTCATTCCATCTGCTTTCTTGGAGCTTCCTGGAGCATAAGAGCAGACCCAAGCTGTCACACCCCAACCGATGGCGGAAACATCGGAGTGAGACGAAATAGATTGCTCGAGACATCATAACACTAATAATTGTGACAAGTATCTAAATAGTAGATTTCATTTCATTTCTAAGAATCAGTTACAAGAATTTGAAATAAATACAACATCATGAATAATGAATTACAATACAATAAGAATACAATTTAAAGTGTGTATCTAGGCATCCTATTAGATTCCATGCATCAACATCATCATCACTAAATCTGCAACATATTTTAAAATACAATTCAATGCAAAAGCAAAGGCGAGTATACAAGTTTATGAATAAGTATAAGTATGAAAGTTTAAAACGAATCCACATGGCAACTTAGTTTATACAAGATCAACCTAACATGGCATGCAATATTTCTAGCCAATCCTCTGTTTACGCAAGAAAGTTTAGTTAATTCGACATGACCACAAGTTTAAGGGGGGCGGTGCGTTACTCCTATAGCATAGGAGTTTAATAAACATCCAACATATTTAACTATGTTTACTGTGAATTAAGGCCAACCATTTTTCTAACAAATGTGATCATCTTCTTCCTTATAAAACAAATCGAAACCGAACAGTAACAACTGCTGTTTCTTTGATTAATATATTTTCAAGAGTTGCCATGAAAGTGATATAAGATTAGATTCGGAAAAAAAAGTTTATACCGAAGCGAAGGAACCGTGGTTCCCGATGAGTTTTCCCGGCCGCGACTTGTTCTCCGGCAAGCTTCAAATCTCCGGTCGATCCTGCGTACGGCTCCGGCTGGTTCAGTTTACTCCTACGATGCCCTCAATCTCCGACGACTACGTAGGTGATTTACGGGTCTTCTCCGATAGTTCGGGCGGAGGGTGGCGGCTCGATATTGTTTGGCAGGGGATTGAGAGAGAGTGTGTGAGAGTGGCTGTGAGAAACGAGGTGTCGAGAATAGCTTGGTATTTATATAACATTGCTGCCTCGATTGTCGTTTTGGAAATCCGCAAAACTTCCGAATTATAAAAGGGTGTCGGTGATGAATTTGTTTGACAAGAGGACTAGGTTCGTGATTGATATATATTAGGAAACGCGAAAACAATTGTTAATCCCGTAAAATCAGCGAAGATACGTTTGGAAAGGAAATGGTTGTCGCTGTTATGTTCTTGGCGGCAAACGTGAAAATGAAAACGAAATTAAGCGGCGCGAGTATATCAGGTTTATGTTGCCAGTTTTGTTCGATGTCAAGTCTGTGGTGGAGTGGATAAGTTGTTGTTTGCTGGATTTGAGAACCGGAATAGGCGCGGGTTCGAATTCCGTCGCCTGTTTCCTTTTTTTTTATTTTTAAATGCAGGTTTCAATATTTACAAGAAAACCCCTTAACTTTAAATTAACTTATATAACTTTAAATGAAGGTTCAAACTTTAGTTAGATTAACTGGGTTTAACTTATATAACTTAAATTAACTTATGTAACCAAACTAACTAGTTTATATATAAATAAACTTTTAAATTAGAATAATTAAATTAAATAACTATATTGATTTTTAACAAATAAATATCTAAATAAAATTTCGCATCAGTTATTTTAAATTTCGCGAAAAATACTCTGAGGTTTCAAAGGTTAGGATCTGAATTTCAAAACGGGTCGGACTTTGGAAAACCATTTTGACGGATGTTACAGTCTCCCCTACTTTAGGAGATTTCGTCCTCGAAATCTAAGAGGAAAACTTTTTAAAAAGATGACATCCAAAGATTCAACAGAGAAAATAGATGAGACTTGATCGCGCACGGGGTTCGTATGAAAGACAAAGAATAAAGGAGAATAATGAGTATAAAAGTGATCGATTGATTTTAAATACACAAATGCGAGTATAAGAATAGCATAAGTACCGGATAAACGAAAGTAGTGTGTTAAGAATGAAGTCTCGTCGTGGATGATCGTATATAATGTGCTTATGAGTTGTTTAAAGTTTACGTATTAGGTCTAAGGTCTGCAAAACACTGAAATTCTCATGGCACGTTTTACGAAAGTTTGGTAACATGGTGAAAACACTTATATATAGGAAGTACCAGCGGCGTATCCACCATGTTTTGACCACGTTACGTTCGTTTCGTATTCGGTGTCATGTTACGTTCCGTGTCTTACCATACACAGTAGCACACTCTATAGTTCTCATACGCCTATCACTATAATCCCGTGTGCACCCGCGATTATATTGATCGTCGCATGATCCGCATAGCTTGTACTAGTTGTGTATGAATCGGGGTATACATAATAAAAAAACAATAAGAATGTGTACGTATAAGAATATAAGCAAGTCCATGCTAAAGTATGTATGGGACCAACGTAAGCAAATCCCCTGGATTACGCTCGTGTACGGGTACGAATGTATGAATCATGAGTATGAATGAAAGTATGAACATAAGTTTTAGTATGAATATGTATATGAGTATGAGCATAAACATAAAACGTATAAGTAGTAGGTGTATATGTATGCGCATAAAACGTATGAATATATGCGTAGGTACGAATAATAAAAATTACGTATATAGTGCATGTTGGGACATCACGGATTTAAGTGTATAAAAACGTTCAAAAGGTTGAGTATGTAAATACGAATGATATAAATGATGTTATCGCGAGGTATCGACTAAAAAAAATGTGAATAATGATATGCATGTATAGTTGTTTAAATGAAACATTGAGTTTATCGAATCAAAATTAGGTTGAGCTTGATTTGAAGGGTAGAATATAGTTTGTATATGTAAGAGGATATGAAGTACTCATTGGTTAATCATAATGCATTTTGTAATGAATGGAAATGTTACTTTTGTTTAAAAAAAAGTTTACGAAATTCGAAGATGGTCGGTCCTCATGAAGTCTTCTTGCCCACATGTTTTGAGAATTGATGTAGGAAAAGTAAGTTCGTTTCATCAAACAAGAAATTTTGAATTTAGGAGGTTCTTGTGAAAACGTTGATCCTTAGAAAAAGGGGTTTAGCAAAAGGACTTAATGTTCATTGTAAAGAGGTTTAACAAATGATTTGTTGATGTTAAAAGCATCTTTGGTAAAATGATCGTATAATATCTATAAGATCCTATAAGTATATGAGAAAGTTGGTTTGAATTCCGTTTGAGAATGAAAGTCTTTAGTATGGCGATATAACGTGAGTGTGTGTTTTAGTGGTTAAGTCGAACATGAAATTTATGGGCAAGAGATTCATTGGACCGATTTAAATTGATGGGTAGCATTTCGTAAGGTTTTGAATTTCGGGTAATAAAACGTTTTAAAGTATGATTAAGAATTTTGTGTATGCGAGTTATATAAAAAAAATAGATAGTAGGGTAAGAAATACGTTTGACAAAACAATAAACTTTGAAATTTGATATAAGTAGATATTTTGATAAATGATAAAAGATTTAGGTATAAGACATGATCGAGTTTGCATAATAAAATATTTTGAGGGAAGTTTTGGTACGATCACCTAGGTAAAGGAATCACCCCTAACCAAATGGTGAGGTCGTTTTACGTAAAGAAGGAGTGGAGCTAATCGTCAAGGTAAGGAAATCACTCCTATCTCGATGATATGTCTCCATTTTGGTTATAAAAAAATATGAATAAAATTATATGAAATCATGCATATGTATAAATGTATGAAAAAGATTTAATAGGTTGTGTGTGTGAAAAGAAAATGTCGAAAGTTAATTTGAATTTGAAAGGTTGCATCGTATAAGATAAATAATAGAAACACATGTTTGATTAAAATTTGGATGGTTCCAAAACGGAACTTTGACTAACCAAAGTGGTCGAAAAGTCTTTTGAATTTGAGGAGTATGCTTTGGCCTAATAGGTGGAATACTCTCGCCGACAAGTCGGTTAATGGTATTTACCCTTCCGGTTACTACATGTCTCAAATCAATCGAAATTTCGAGACTTGGCGGGATTTATTAAAAATAAAGGAGTGGAACTAGTCGACAAGGTGCGGGTTTCACCCCTAACTTGGCGATTTAGTATCCTATGTGTGGTTGGTACTCGTCGGGTCAAAAGTTAATTTCGACACTTTGACGAGGGTCCACTAGAATTTGAAATTTGAATTTCTCCATCAAGGTGAGGATTTCACTCCTAACTTAATGGTGAATTTAATGTAAAAAGAAAAGTGGATGGATTGAGAGTTGTTCACCAAATTGTGGGTTTCACGCCTATTTTGGTGAAGTCGTCTCGTTTGTGTATTACGAGGGTTTGTGAATTTAGAATAGTCGAGTAAAATGTATGAGTAAGAGCGTATAAACATGTCAAGAACGGCACATAAAGGATGACATATTGAAACAAATATTAAAACGTGTATTAACACACAAGAATAGCATGTCAAGTATGTTACATAAGGATAAATGACATATATGTTTAAAAGGCTCAAATAGAATGTATAAGAAACACATAAAGTGGCATGCATGTAGTTTCAAACAAAACATAAGAATAAGGCTCTAAAACTATAGACTAGGTAAAAGCATTCCTATTTTTCCTAATTCCCTATAGTTATGGCTCTGATACCAATCTCTCACACCCCAACCGATGGCGGAAACATCGGAGTGAGACGAAATAGATTGCTCGAGACATCATAACACTAATAATTGTGACAAGTATCTAAATAGTAGATTTCATTTCATTTCTAAGAATCAGTTACAAGAATTTGAAATAAATACAACATCATGAATAATGAATTACAATACAATAAGAATACAATTTAAAGTGTGTATCTAGGCATCCTATTAGATTCCATGCATCAACATCATCATCACTAAATCTGCAACATGTTTTAAAATACAATTCAATGCAAAAGCAAAGGCGAGTATACAAGTTTATGAATAAGTATAAGTATGAAAGTTTAAAACGAATCCACATGGCAACTTAGTTTATACAAGATCAACCTAACATGGCATACAATATTTCTAGCCAATCCTCTGTTTACGCAAGAAAGTTTAGTTAATTCGACATGACCACTAGTTTAAGGGGGGCGGTGCGTTACTCCTATAGCATAGGAGTTTAATAAACATCCAACATATTTAACTATGTTTACTGTGATTTAAGCCCAACCATTTTTCTAACAAATGTGATCATCTTCTTCCTTATAAAACAAAACGAAACCGAACAGTAACAACTGCCGTTTCTTTGATTAATATATTTTCAAGAGTTGCCATGAAAGTGATATAAGATTAGATTCGGAAAAAAAAGTTTATACCGAAGCGAAGGAACCGTGGTTCCCGATGAGTTTTCCCGGCCGCGACTGGTTCTCCGGCAAGCTTCAAATCTCCGGTCGATCCTGCGTACGGCTCCGGCTGGTTCAGTTTACTCCTACGATGCCCTCAATCTCCGACGACTACGTAGGTGATTTATGGGTCTTCTCTGATAGTTCGGGCGGAGGGTGGCGGCTCGATATTGTTTGGCAGGGGAGTGAGGGAGAGTGTGTGAGAGTGGCTGTGAGAAATGAGGTGTCGAGAATAGCTTGGTATTTATATAACATTGCTGCCTCGATTGTCGTTTTGGAAATCCGCAAAACTTCCGAATTATAAAAGGGTGTCGGTGATGAATTTGTTTGACAAGAGGACTAGGTTCGTGATTGATATATATTAGGAAACGCGGAAACAGTTGTTAATCCCGTAAAATCAGCGAAGATACGTCTGGAAAGGAAATGGTTGTCGCTGTTATGTTCTTGGCGGCAAACGTGAAAATGAAAACGAAATTAAGCGGCGCGAGTATATCAGGTTTATGTTGCCAGTTTTGTTCGATGTCAAGTCTGTGGTCGAGTGGATAAGTTGTTGTTTACTGGAATTGAGAACCGGAATAGGCGCGGGTTCGAATCCCGTCGCCTGTTTCCTTTTTTTAATTTTTAAATGCAGGTTTAAATATTTACAAGAAAACCCCTTAACTTTAAATTAACTTATATAACTTTAAATGAAGGTTCAAACTTTAGTTAGATTAACTGGGTTTAACTTATATAACTTAAATTAACTTATGTAACCAAACTAACTAGTTTATATATAAATAAACTTTTAAATTAGAATAATTAAATTAAATAACTATATTGATTTTTAACAAATAAATATCTAAATAAAATTTCGCATCAGTTATTTTAAATTTCGCGAAAAATACTCTGAGGTTTCAAAGGTTAGGATCTGAATTTCAAAACGGGTCGGACTTTGGAAAACCATTTTGACGGATGTTACACAAGCCATCTCTAATAGTGCATTAGACCTTGGTAAGTATTCTCAACCTCTCTTAGTTGAGTTTTTGCTTAGTTTTAGCTTAGAAGTCAAACCGTCATAAGTAACAGTTGACTTAATGATTAATCACTATTGATCCAGTGATTGATCGAATCGAAGGTGGTTATAAGTTGGTAATCATGTGGGCTTTAAACCCCTAAAAGGGCACCCTCTGATTCCCACTCTAACTAGTCCAAATGTCGAGTCAAACTTGCTTAGAAAAAGTCAACAGAATGCTAATTTGCGATTTTATGCATAATCAGTAATGTAGATGGCATGTAACCTGTTTTAACACTCATATAACATGATAATAAGTATATTAACTAGTCTAAGCTTGATTGATCCGACCATTTACTATTTTGACCCGGTTCGGAACCGAAAGTCGCAAAACTTTGACTTTTGCTTTGACTTCAGTTCTGACCCGTTATGGTATGATTTAGATATGCCTTAGGACTCTCTTAGGACCAGGTTACATGTTGGTATAACCCTCTGTGACCGGTTCGTTGTTTGTCCGAGTCTTTTGCACATTTCTGTTAAAAGCTTAAAAGTTGACCATAACGCCCTTTTGACCTTAAAACGAGAATTTTGGACATGTGAAAGAACAATAACCTTAGTTACTAATTTCTAAGCATGTCCCTAAAATTTCACGTCAATCCGAGGTCTAGAATAGGAGTTATGCTAAATAGCGCAATTACGGAAACTTTAGTAATTAAAAGGCGCAATTAGCATGAAGCCTATCTAAGGGGTTGTTTGGTAGCCTCTTAATGACCATTCAGATGCTACCACTTAATGGTTCAAAACCTCTGAATGAATAAGAGGTAACCTCAAGTCTGAATGGTTAAGAGGTAACCTCTGAATGGTAAATCATCACATGTCACATTCTTCTACCTTCTCATTGGTAAAATTCTTAATGGTTCCATTAAGAGGTAGCCTCTTAATGACCATTCAGAGGCTACCAAACAGCCCCTAAACCCAAATTTCGACACCAAACCTTTTGCACACTGATGTTAAATAATATTTTGGGATTTTTAAAGATTTTTAATTATTTTTAACCTGCTCATAACCTGCGGTTATGGCATCAATTCGGTAAATACCGAATATACCCTTTTCGGACATAACTTGAGTTCTACATGGTATTTTGACCCGATTCCAGTTGCTACTGATTTTAAATAATAAATAGAGTATCTTGCACTTTATAAACTGTTCGGAAAACTCAGATTTCCTGTAGAACTCAGAAACCTCTTTTATAATCTTTAAAAAGACCGAAATACCCCTACGGGGCGTATATTGGATTTAAACTCGTTACGGGCATTATGGAAGGTATCCTACTGATACCACAAACTCTTTAGAGCATATTGACTTAGGAAACCTGTGTAGGACTCTTACGGTTACCCGATACGCCTCCTGCGCGTTCGGTTCGGTTTATGTAACTAGTTTGCATGAATTTGCCGAAACGGGTCAAACCTTATCATTTTTATCTCAAAATTCAGAATGTGTTTAGTTTACCCATATTATACAAGTCTCCAAACTTGTTGGGTCTAAATCACATTCCAATCCGGTCTTCGCTTAATCATGCGTTTTGAACCGTAAACCCTTCCTTAAAACTGACCGGTCTAAGTTACGACTTAAATAAGACCGTTAGGAATCTAATAGGTTAATAAAAACCTTCGTTCCAGATTGAGAGCCCCAGTAGAAGTACTTGCGCTTGCTGATTAGAATATACGGCTGAGTATAAATTGCTTTTGCTAGCTCAGGTAAATACTTTTAACTTATTTTCTGTTATACGGGCTTGGGATACGGTATTATAATAATACCGCTTGGTCGGGTATTGAATGTTTAGTCGGATTGTGATTAAATTATTGAGGTAACCCGCTTTAATCTGTATTGTTTGAAATAAAAGCCTTTAGGGGTTAATGACCATGTCCCGGATATCCCTGACATCATTGTATTATAAAATGGCCACGCCTTATGCACGAGGTGTAGGCATACCCCTGACAGTGCATAAGGGAAATGGTATCTCACTCTCTTGTGGGCCTATACTTGTGGCGTGTCTGTTAATCTTGACTCGATTTCTACATCGGGCCCTGAATGTACAACGAACATGTAAATCTGTATACAAGATTATAAAGATAATTGTCCCAAGTTATAAGAGATATGTTGTGCCTTGTGCATTCAAATCAATTTTATTAAACCTTTTCAAATGAGTCGGTTAATTGTATTTACCAGTGTAAACTGACGTATTTTCCAAAAAGGGTTAAGTGACAGGTACTGAACGTAATTGGCTGGAAGCTCAGGGCGTTAATAAGGAATCTTGCAAGTTCTAGATGCCTAAAGTCTGTTGAACAGTTTTCTTTTATTGATCCGCCTGTGGATCCTTTACTTTCCGTTATAATACTTTGACATTACTTTATATTCGGAATGTAATATATTTATCTTTTGCTTCCGCTGTGCATTTATATATTGTATTGTTTGACTATGATGACATCAATTACGTCACGATACTCCCCACCGGGCCCACCGGTGATACGTGGAAATTCGGGGTGTGACAGTTGGTATCAGAGCCAACATTGAGTGAATTAAACACTAGCCTTTTGTGTTTAATCTCAATGACACAGTAGCACAATCCTTAAAAACTTCTGAGTCTAGACTTAACATAGGAATACTCTCAATTCTAATCTGGAATTTATTGCTTCCAATTATTTTTATATATTGGATACGTCGTCAAGCGAAGAAGCTGTATTAGGATTTCTCTTCATCCGGAGCCTTGAAATGCCGAACTTCGTACCACGACTAGGATAAAACGTGCATCCAGGGAGAAAACATACAGAGATAAGGTGAAAACTCCTTATTGCTGAAGATCGTACCTTTAATAAATCCTTGTGAAGACATATTTATCTTTTAGTCCCTTCATGGACAACATCATTCCTTTCAAGTCCCGTTAGGGCAATTATGTACTCCTTTTGTCATTTTGTATGAATATAATATATCAAATAAATCAAATATTTATCCCTTTTCATAATTGATCTACCAGAATAAATATTGAAAGAATCTTAAAGGGTAAAACCTAGCTTGAATGTCATTAAAGACCTAGCTATGATGGAAAAACCTGTTTAAAAGAGATTCAGATTCTCGTTAACATCCGCAAACATGTTAACACTCCTGACGACAGTAATACGATAAAATTACACTTGTCATCTTTACATTGGGAAATTCCAACCCTTATCTAGCCTAGTAATTTAGAATCATGGCTTAAATCATCAAATGAAGATGATCATATTATAAACATCCATTATTGATGAAGTGCCTACGGGCCAAACTTGTTGTCCGATAAGACAACGACCGTGGTGGTCTTCGACCCCCGTCTAAAGATGTTGGACTACGTCCAAGCATAATAGTTTGTATGATCAATACGATCCTGACTGATATCATCAAATGAAGATGGTCATATTATAACATCCATAAGAGATGAAATGCCTATGGGCCATACTTACTGTCCTAAGGGACAAAAGACAGTTGAGGTCTTTGACTCTCTGTCAAGAAAAGGTAATGAAATACGTTCAAACCTTAAATGCCTTGATTCTCTGAAATCATGGCCTATAAATTAAAACAGTCTTTGTGACTAGGCCTTTTGTGCCACTTTAATATCCTTAATGTTTTATAACTAGGATAAATTACAATGAAAAAATAACTAACAAATTAACCAATATGGTTCATATTACCATGGTTGATGAATCGTCAAAAATGATGATTCCAAAATAACCTCTGAATAAATAATTGTCATTATGTATGTAGCAATCAAGCTACATGGCTGGATCGGATGAGGTCAACAGCCATCCGAGGGAGGATAATGATGCTCCCAGAGTTAATATAACTGGTGCGGAACTGCGGACATTAATAGATAATGCCGTTACAGAAGCTCTCGACAAGCAGTATGATGAATCAAATGATACACACTCTAAGACTCTATCTGTGGCTCGTAGTAAGCCCCTTTCTAAATCACACGAGTCGAAGGAAGACGATAATCGTAACTCGTCAAATCAAAAGAGTGTCCCGTCTAGACAGGTGGTGCTTTATCAAGAGGCACCAGTTAAGACCTGCTCATACAAATATTTTGTCTCCTGCAAGCCCAGAGACTTTACAAGAGAAAAAGGAGCCATCGATTGCATGACGTGGCTCGATGAGATGGACACCGTTGTAGATATTAGTGGATGTGCAGACCAAGACATTGTGAAGTTTGTTTCACAATCTTTCAAAGGAGAAGCCCTAGCTTGGTGGAGGTCACTGATCCAAGCTACGGGGAAGATCCCTTTGTACGACATGACTTGGGATCAGTTCATTGCTCTTATCAAAGAGAATTACTGTCCTCAACACGAAGTTGAGAAAATTGAGACTGAATTCTTGACATTAGTCATGGAGAACTTAGATTGTCAAGCATACCTTACAAGTTTCAATACTATGTCTCGATTGGTTCCTTACTTAATCACGCCGGAACCAAAGCGTATAGCTCGCCTTATTGAGGGTCTAGCCCCAGAAATAAAGGCAAGTGTGAAAGCATCGAGACCTACTACGTTCAGGTCAGCGGCCGACCTATCGCTATCTCTTACACTTGATATAGTCAGAAACAAGGCAGCCAAAGCCTCTAAAGATGTAAAGCGTAAAAGGGAGGATGAGGATTCTCATCGCTCCGATAGGAAGACAGAGAGGAACTCTGAGGGTAAGAAGAGTTCCGGGTTTAGGAAAGACAGCCAGCAGTCGGGTGAGAAGACCAGGTGCGAAACCTGTAGGAAATACCACCTGGGGAAATGCAGATTTGAGTTTCAGCCTCTACCTTGTGGGATTTGCAAGTCTAAAGAACATAAAACCTTGGAATGCAAGAAGTTGAAGGGTGCAACCTGCTACGGTTGCAACGAAAAAGGGCATATCAAGACTAACTGCCCTAGAAATCAGAAGAAGCCCGAAGAAGCCAAGAGAACAAACGCATGAGTCTTCAGGATGAATGCCTAGGAGATGGTGCAGTATGATAAATATATAACAGGTACCTTTCCTTATCAAGCAGTTATGCAGAAATTAGTTGCTACTGGCACATATAATTCTATAGTGAATAATAATTGTTGAGAACTGTTGTCTCCGCCTGTTTAGGACTCCGGTCATTTAATGCGAGATGGAAATTTGCCGATGATACTTAAGAAAACGCTCCAACAAATCCTAGATTGATATTTGTATCTATTAGGAATTACTCTTTTCTGATACCCTGATGACAAGCTTTCAAGCTATCCAAAATTCATCAATATAATGAAAACAGATGTGACATTGTGATCCCCTGTCAAAAGATGATGGATTAGGTCCAAACCTTAAATGCCATTGATGGTCTTTCGTGACCTAGGCTAAACATAATGAATATATATTAAATAACATCCATTAAGAATGTTAGTACTTTATTGGCCTGTATGGTCTATAGATGCCATGGTTAATATATATCAAGGCCATCAGGATGAAGAATAGCAGTTGTTGGATTGCAGCTAAGAAATTGTTTTATTGGTGTTAGGAACCAATATCGAGTATGGCAAACTCAGATAAGACAGCCGTTGATCGTGTTATGAATGATGCGACACATGCCAATGATGCTACGATTGTGAGCCTTAGAATTTCCGAAGGTGTTCTTCAAACTATGATAGACGCAGCTGTTGGGAAGGCTTTGAAAAAGGCTATGAAAAAGTTCAAGGAACCCCAGGCTACTCGCTCCAAATTTTATCTAGGACCATATTTCCTTACTCATAAGGAGGATCTTGTTCATGCCTCAACTGCAAAAGATGAGCTAAAAAGGAAAAGGGAGGAAAATAACTCCCAGAGCTCTATGAAGAAGAACAAACAAAAGTCCAACCAGAAACCAGTATGCAAGACTTGCAAGAAGTGCCATTATGGGAAGTGCAGGTTCGAACCAAAATCCCAATCACAACCAAGGGTTTGTGGGATCTGCAAATCGGGGGAACATAAAACGTTGGACTGCGAGGACATGGAGAATGCAGTCTGCTTCGGCTGTAATGAGAAAGGCCACATCAAGACAACGTGCCCTAAATATGACAAAGGAAATGCGGCTAAAGAAGGAAAGCCTAAGAATGAAAGCGCCTAAATACCTGAGCTAGTTCATAAATAATGGCCTCAGGTACATTCCCTAACTTCTTATCAGAAATTTAAATGCTAAGAGTTTTTATTTTGGTTCGGATACCAATAAATCCTTCATAAACGATAGGTATAGCAAGCTTTTAAAAACGTTTCATAAAAAAAACCATAGATATTAAGCGTAAGGTAAAACCTACGGGTAGAAAATTCACAGGAACTATTCCTTCTTTTCCTGTCAGAAATCTTCAAATCATAAAGTCCTAATGTACTCCCTCTCCAAATAAAGTACAACATCCTATAAAATTCATAACCCTTTGATCTCCATCGATTTCGAACACCAAATGGTATGACGAAAGCGCCATATGAGGATTTGTGTATCCTAATATGTTCCATAGATTGCTTCCATGCCTGATCAGTATGGGGGTTTAATGCATGGAACCACAAGGATATTCAAATAAGCATATGGTACCAAAGTCAACCAGTAGTATTCAGAGAGGATATCTAGAAAATGGAATTTTTTTTTTCTTTTTCCAAGTAAGTGTCTTTGATTAAATCTGTGGACTCGTACATGAGTCACTCATTTGACACAAGCAAGGATGGATGAACTGGAGCCTGAGATTCGGAAAATCTCTGTAATCTCCTTGTATCTCGATTATCTTCTCTTGAGACTACCCTGTTTACCTCCCGAGAGGCGAGTAGAGTTAAGATTTATATCCCATTTAGGGCTGCATCATTATTGTGAAATCTCCAAGACAGCTAGTACCATTATTGGAAAGGGTCGAAAACCCTGATTAAGTAAGTTTTGAAATAGAGGATTCATATAGCCTAACTCAATATTCCGAGAGTTCGGTATAATTAATTAAGTAAGATGGTTCATTCTGCTTATGCATTATTACCGCAACCCTAAATAGGCATCGATCAGGAAACTCCATCAACTGCCCAGGATCGTCGATTTGTTCGACTAATGACAAGGATTAGCTATTCCCTGATATTAATTAAGCAGTGGTTGGAATAACCATCTTACCTTAAGATAAGCTTTCTATAATGATTGATATATAAGCATCAAGGCTGCTCCTTTGGAGACCTTGTATAGGTAGAATGTTAAACATCTATTGTTGGGATAATAGATTGGTAAGCCCAATATTCGGGATCTGAAAGTTGCATTGGAAACAACAAATAAGATCATACAAATCCCTAATCATCTGTGAGAAGCCAATATTCGGCAGAAAATCAAGGATTACGGAAAATGGCGAACCTCCTAGATTCTTGATAAGGAATAAGGTTCAACAAGAGATATCACCCAGGAAGGGTGTGCCAAATTGTTAAATTTTCAGGCTAGTTAAGCCCTAAAAATATATAGAATCACTTGAAGGAAATCGAATGTATCAAGGTCAAGTAGCTTATAAGCTAAAACCTATTTAAGAAGCTTGACGTAACTCGCAATATACTGCACACTAGTGACTGAAGGATGTATCTCACCAATAAGTCAGGAAACACTATCACACAATGATATGCAGAATTATGATGTGATAAGCATCCTGTGTCGATTGAGGATCGACAGGATTAGAAGCCCCAAAAAGATACATGTACCTATTATAAAGGTCAATTGGAGTACCTTAGAGGCTCAAAGGTACTGGGAAGATTAAGCACAATATAAGACAGAAAATACTTCCTTTACTTTAACAAATCTCGAGGTCGAGATTTCTTTTAAGGGGGTGAGGATGTAACACCTCGAAAATTTGTGTCCTATAATGTATTGACACGTGTCATAAGCCTGAACGAGTCAATGAATACTATAGAGGGACTAAAGTTGACAAACATAGAAAGTATGTGAATTCAAGGGTTCGAAATGTCAACAATAGATAAATATGCCCTACAATAACCCTACATGATGTTTAATATGTCACGGCCCCCGACCCGGTTTGACCCGTTTCAGGAGCCGCGGGACATAAATCCCGTGATATTTATTTATTTGAGTTTAACAGCGGAAGTTTATTATCAGGATCGTTGTAAAGCTAAAAACTTTTCCCGATTATTTTATTTCACAACTCGGGATAAAATCCCGGTAATTTACAATAACATGATTTTACTGAGAAATCTTTATTTTTAGAAAACATATTTCTCTATTTATAATGAGCCACTTTCTTAAGCTTGAAATGCTCCCCAGCACTTTTCCTGAATTACAATAGATCACCTGAAACATGTTTGAAAAAGGTTTTGTCAGCGGAAAATACTGAGTGAATCATTCAGTTTACTAAAACGACTCGTTTATTATAATTTACAGTATTAAGAGTTTTTACATATGTTTCTAATATCTACCAACTACCCACAGTATTTGTCACTCGACCGGATCTGTGACTGTGGTCATATCACCACTGGCTGCCCCAATGAATGACGTATATCACTTAATTTTAGGTTCGCCCACCTAATGTGATTAAAACAGTAGTAATGTGCACAATACTCCACATACCGGCTGTAATTTGGTGATTACATAAACTTAATCACTGTAATTATAATTCTGAAAATAATTTGGAGTATTGTAAAACATTTGATAAAAAGAGAATGACTCACATTGCAGATTTAACACGGACAGAATATGGTTTAGCCTTGTGAACCTAATTTAAATAATAATGCACACAAAACCGGGTTAGTAATCAATACATCATTTACGATAACTCACGAGATCAAATTCTCACAACGAACGACAAAGTGCGATACTTAAACATCCATCGATTTAACGACGAACGACAAAGTACAACCCTATGTGGGCGGCACTTAAACATCCATTGGATATATTGATCAGTCGGAAAATGAATCGTAATAGCGATCGAGTGATTACCCTGTTTTGCGGCAGCAATTCGATATTAGTGTGTGTTTTGGGACTGTTTCTGCTTATAACGTACTCTACACAACGAATTTCTTCGTCGAATTAACAACAGAAAGCAAGTCCCAATGTCTGCTATTTATACTGATTTTTGGACAGGCTTACGGACCGTATGGCATTTCCCCTTACGGTCCGTAAGGGGTGCAGTCTAATTACATAGGCTAGCTGGGTACGGGACTAGCTTGCATGACTCATCTTAAAATCGAATTTCAATCTGTATAACAAATTTTAATGATAATTATCATTAGGGTTTAACCCCCCTTGAGTTTTAGGGGCCCTGATCCTAATTCCAATTGTTCTGAAAATTTTAGGGTTAGTGCAGAATTACTTGGGTGTCTCAATTAGGGTTTTCTTATTGACTAATTATCATCTTAATTATGGATTTTAATGAGAGTTATTACATCCTCCCCACCTTAAGAAAATCTCGTCCTCGAGATTCACTGAAATAGATGAGGGTATTTCCGCTTCATTTCTGTCTCCAGTTCCTAAGTATATTCTGGTCCCCTCTTTGAATTCCATTTGACTTTTACCAGTACTAGTCGCTTGTGTTTGAGAAACTTGACCTTCCGGTCTTCTATTTGTAAGGGTTTCTCTATGAATTTCAGCTTTTCATTTACCTCCACATCTTGAAGAGGTACTACCAGGTATTCGTCTGATAGACATTTCTTGAGATTGGATACATGAAATACATGATGTACTCCAGCTAGTTCTTCTGGTAGTTGTAAGCGATAAGCTACTGATCCTATTCGTTGGATCACTAGGAATGGTCCAACATATCTTGGACTCAGTTTTCCTTTCTTACCGAATCGTACTACTCCTTTCCAAGGAGATACTTTCAAAAGTACTTTGTCTCCTATCTGGAATTCTAGTGGCTTGCGGCGATTATCTGCATAGCTTTTCTGACGATCTCTGGCTGTCTTTAGTCTTTCCTTGATTTGAGTTATCTTGTCTGTGGTTTCTTGTACGATCTCTGGACCTGATAATTGACTTTCTCCTATTTCTGCCCAACATACGGGAGTTCTGCACTTGCGTCCATACAGTGCTTCGAATGGAGCGGCTTCGATGCTTGAGTGATAACTATTGTTATAGGAGAATTCGATTAATGATAAATGGTTATCCCAATTACCACCAAAGTCAATTACACATGCTCGGAGCATGTCTTCTAGAGTTTGGACCGTCCTTTCACTTTGTCCGTCTGTTTGTGGATGATATGCAGTACTTAGATTAAGTCGGGTTCCCATTGCTTCTTGGAAGCTTGTCCAGAAACGGGAAGTGAAACGACTATCTCTATCCGATACAATGGAGAGTGGAACTCCATGTAAGGATACTACTTCATCCACATACAACTTGGCTAACCTTTCCATGCTAAAGGTTTCTTTCATAGGTAAAAAATGAGCAGATTTGGTTAATCGATCCACAATTACCCAAATCGCATCGTTACCTTTTCTGGTTTTGGGTAACTTAGTAACAAAGTCCATTGTTATGAGTTCCCATTTCCATACAGGCATTTCTAACTGTTGTAGTAGTCCTGAAGGTTTCTGGTGTTCGGCTTTAACTTGTGAACAAGTTAGACACTTAGATATGTATTCGGCTATATCCTTCTTCATTCCTATCCACCAGAAATTCTTTCTTAAATCTTGGTACATCTTATTGTTTCCTGGATGTACAGTATACCTAGATTTATGAGCTTCCTCTAAAATCTTTGATCTTAAATTTCCCTGTTCAGGTACCCAAATTCTGTTTTTGTGGAATTTCCAAATTCCATCATTTCCTTGTCCCAATTCCTTTAGGTAACCTTTCATTCCTTCACCATCATCCTTGATTGCTGTTTCATGAATTTCCTTTAATTGTCCCATTAAATCTACTTGTAGATTTATTCTAAGAGCACGGACTCGCCTTTGCTTCTCATGATCCTTACGACTTAAGGCATCTGCGACTACGTTTGCCTTTCCTTCGTGATATTGAATATCACAGTCGTAATCACTCAGGATTTCCATCCATCTTCTTTGCCTCATATTTAACTCTTTTTGCCCAAATATATACCTTAAACTTTTATGATCTGTATAAACAGTAAACTTACTTCCATACAGATAATGTCTCCATATCTTAAGGGAAAAAACTATAGCTCCTAATTCTAAATCATGAGTCATATAGTTTTCCTCATGCTTTTTCAATTGTCTGGAAGCATACGCAATTACCTTCTTGCGTTGCATTAACACACATCCAAATCCTAATTTTGAAGCATCACAATATACTTCAAAATCTTCTATTCCTTCTGGTAAGGCTAAGATTGGAGCATTGGTTAATTTCTGCTTCAAGATTCTAAAGGCTTCTTCTTGTTTAGGTCCCCATTCAAACTTAATGGCTTTACAGGTTAGCTTAGTTAATGGTACAGCTATCTTGGAAAAATCCTTAATAAACCGTCTATAATATCCGGCTAAACCTATAAAACTTCTAATTTCCATTGCGGTTTGCGGAACCCTCCAATTGGTAATTGCTTCTATCTTAGCAGGATCTACGTGAATACCTTCATGATTCACCATGTGTCCTAAGAATTGCACTTCTTGTAGCCAAAATTCACATTTTGAAAATTTGGCATACAATGTTTCTTTTCTTAACAAAAGTTAAGAGTGCATGCAAGTGCTGACAATGTTCATCCTGACTTTTTGAATAAATAAGTATATCGTCTATGAAAACAGTTACAAACTTATCCAAATATGGTTTACAGATTCTGTTCATCATGTCCATGAATGCTGCAGGTGCATTAGTTAACCCAAAGGGCAAGACTGTAAACTCATAATGTCCATACCTAGTTCTAAAAGCAGTTTTAGGTATGTCTTCTTCTTGAACCTTTAATTGATGATATCCGGAGCGCAAGTCTATCTTAGAAAAGTACCTAGCGCCTTGTAATTGATCGAAAAGATCATCAATCCTAGGTAATGGGTATCGATTCTTAATTGTAACCTTATTTAGCTCTCTATAATCGATACACATTCTCATTGATCCATCTTTCTTTTTCACAAACAACACTGGTGCACCCCAAGGGGATGAACTAGGTTGTATAAATCCTTTGCTTAGTAATTCATCTAATTGCTTCTTCAATTCTAGCATTTCGGTAGGAGCTAATCGATAGGGTGCCTTGGCTATCGGTGTAGTTCCTGGAATTAGATGAATCCTAAATTCTACCTCCCTATCTGGTGGTAACCCAGGTAAATCTTCTGGAAATATATCTGGGTATTCTGAGACTACAGGAATTTCCTTAAGTTCCGTACCTTTAGTACTAATGATTACTGAAATCATATATACTATTCCTTGTTTTCGTTCATAATTAGCAATTTTCATTACTGATATGAACTTCAGTGGCTTTCGAGGTTTATCTCCTGTAATCATGATTACTTCTCCAGTAGGTGATTGAATTTCTATAGAGTTTTTATCACAAATGATTTGAGCATGGTTGGCTATTAACCAATCCATTCCTAACACAACATCAAATTAAGCTAATTTCATAGGTAATAGGTTTGCATCAAATTTATGACCCGAAAGTTCTATTTCTACTTCTTGCAAAACCTGATTGATTTTTACTGAATTCCCATCTGCGGTTTCGACTGTAAAAATCTGCCTAATGGTAGTTAAGGGTAACTTAAGAGCTTGGCAGAATGAAGTATTTATAAAACTTTGGTTTGCACCAGAGTCAAACAATACTTTTGCATAAACGTCGTGAACTAAAAACGTACCGGCTATCACATCCGGGATGAGCTCTGCTTCTTGAGTGGTTAGCTGGAATGCTCTGGCATTCTTCTTAGTAGCTCCTTCGGTCGCCTTGGTTTTGTTGTCTACTGGTTTGACTAACTTAGGACATTCTGTTTTGAAATGTCCGGCTTCTCCACAATTGTAACAAACTATGGATTTCTTTCTGCAGTTTTCTTCACGATGTCCTATCGTTTTGCAAAAATTGCAAATTTTATTACATTTTCCAAAATGTTTCTTTTTGCAAATTTTGCAGAATGGCAAAGTTGAAGATTGCCCTGCTCCTCTTTTCTTGAAACTACTATTACCCACCCTAAATCCTTGGGTAATTTTCTGAGCTAGTTCCTTCTTCCTGTCTTCATCTCTTGTGCATATCAATTCATCAGTCAGAGTGTTAGCTACAGCATCGTCAATAGTGCGAGGTCTCGCAGCCTTAACGATATTGCGAATTTCGCTAATTAATCCCCAAATATAGCGAGAAATGAGTACCGGTTCTGGTGAAGCCAGTGTTGGTACCACTCTAGCATATTCAAAGAATGTCGAAGTATAACCACGACAATCCACACCTATCATCCGATGATTTAGGAACTTATTTGCCATTTGTTCTTTTTCATACCCAGGACAGAATTTTCTTTCTACAAGATTCTTAAATTCTTCCCAAGTCATAGCATAAGCCCTATTTCTTCCTTTAGCTTGTAACACAGTGTTCCACCATTCGAGTGCTCCTTCTTTAAACAGATTTGATGCGTACATGACCTGATCATCTTTGGCACACTTACTTATTGCAATTACTGCTTCGGTTTTCTCTAACCAACGCAGTGATGCAGTTGCCCCTTCATTGCCTGCAAATTCAGTGGGTTTACAAGCAAGGAATTCTTTGAAAGTGCAACCAGGTGTTGCAGCTTTCAGTTTCTTAGGGAGCGGCATGTGCTGAGATTCATTATCATGATTAACATGATTATTGCCCCCGTTTATACTATTACTGAAGTTATCTTCAGAAGTACGTTTACTAGGAACGATATGTTGTGGTTCGATTGGACTTTTTACAGCAGCAACGAATGCTGGAATAACATTGGCTATCCCTTGAGCAACAATATTTTCAATATCTTGTCTAGTCATATATTGATCCCCTGGATGTTGCTCCGACTGATTAACCTCATTTACCGGTTCATTACCAATATTTGCCATCTGATAATATATATAATTTTTTATTAGTATATGATAAATAGCAATTATACACAAACAATCAGACAATTTACAATACACGTATAGTCAAAACTATCGATTTCTCGATTTCATTTTATATTGGTTATAGTATGCATCAATACACACCAATATTGTACAAAGTTTTATTCGTAGTTATGTTACAGACTGATTTCACTATTTCTTTCACTATTACACAACTATAGTTTTACCATCCTCCTATCTCTCGCCACTTGTCGTCCTAAAAACGAAGTTCCCTTTCATCATACTTCCAAGCAATTTGTCCCCCTATCTCCCTGATTCTATTTCCTGCATCCATCAATTCTTCGCCATAATGGCGAAGTTCCGCCATATTTTCGTTACTCATTGGTGGATTAGGTAGGGGTTCTAGATCGAATTGTGGAAGAAAGAAATAAGGGTCGTTGACAATATTTTGAAATTGCCAATCATTCGTCCACCATTCGTCCATTCCTACAGGTTGGGAGTGGACTATTGGTTCTGGGATTGCTGGTTCAAAATTCATAGGGAGTGGATTTTCACTAGGATAGGTAAAAACATTAGTATTGACAGGCTGAATAGTCTCATAGCTTGCCAATAGGAAATCTATTTCCTCCTGAAAAGTTATTCCCTGGTTTTGGTTTGAGCTCTCTCCAATTTCTATCTGAGTTGGTCTAGAACCTTGTCCTACTTCCATTTCTATATCTTTAGAATATTCCTCAAACTGTTTTTCCATTTGCCTAGAATCTTTCTTGACTTCATTTTCCATCTCTTGCTGTTTAGTACTTTCTTTGATTACAATTTCTTTTCCTTTTTCTAAAGGGTTGTTTATTTTAGGAAGTTTTGTGGCTGGCTTTTTCCTACGGATACGACTACCCCATACATAATTCTTTCTTTTCTTTCGTTTTGGCTTTGTCAAAGGTGGAGCATTGAATTCTACAGGTTGTTCCACATTAGCAAAGTATCCAGTGAAATCTTTGGAAACTTCTACATTCACCGGGTAAAGATCGAGGTTCTGAAAGGCTTCAGATATCTCATTCATGCTGTGTAGCATATATGCAAAATGCACAAAAATACTAAGTTAAAACTTTGGAACAAAGTTTAACAAATAAATATTGAAGTTTTATTGCACACTATTTGTACAAAATAGCAGGAAAGAACACACTTGGATTTATTTATTTATTTACTGGGAAGTACTATTACTAGACTTAGGGTTTTTTTTTTTAAAGATCTGCATGTTCTGCTACTGTGGCTAACATATATAAATTTGCCCATTTCTCATCTAGCTTGTCTTCCCAAGGTGATTTATTGATTAATTCCTGGGTTTCCCTTTTAATCCTCTTTTCTCGGATTTGCTCTTTACTTTTCTTAATAATCATACTCCTTTTTCTAGGAGAAAGCGGTTTCTCATATTGTGCTTTTCGCACAAATATTCCTTCTTCAGGAATTGTAGGGTGATGTGTGTAAAATGCAACTTATAAATCACATCAATTAAGGCATAAAACTAACCCTTTTTAAGTACTAATGTTGGAAAAAGAGTGTTTTTGTCTTTCTTTTGTATTTTCAGGATGAAATGAGCTCAAATTCACAAAAGAAGCAAAAAGACAACTAATTCTAGCATAAATACAAGAAAAGGAATAAAAGTAGACTGCCCGGACCCTCAACGGCATCCTCCAAGGCAAAGAAGAGAAAGCAGAAGACTGAACACGCCCCGTGTCCAGCGGACACGGGGCCGTGCCCAAGAAGCAGCATAAAAGACAAACTTATAGAAGCTTCTATTGCCCACCACGGGGCCGTGTCCAGCGGGCACGGGGGCGTGGTGAAAGTACAGTAGGCGCATTAATTGTAATTGCGAATTACAATTAATGAGGAGAGAGAGTGTCAGACGGGCACGGGGGCGTGTTCAGCGGACACGGGGCCGTGCCCAGCCTTCTGTTCAGCCTATAAATAGGAGTGCTTGGTTTCATTCCATCTCATCCCTTGGCACACCACCTCTCTCACACTCCATCCACCACCCACCACCACCATAACACCATCATCCACCACCATCATCCATTGTCCATCGTAGAGTGTGTGAGTCGTCTCGGGATCCAAGATTGATCGTAAGAGTTCTTGACAATCAAGGCCATGTTTGCCTAAGTCTCTTACATCACTTGGTGAAGACAAGTGTTTAGTATAATACTTTTTATTTTTAATCTTTTGCACTTTTTATTTGGTTTTGTATTAATGACTTTAATAACTAGTTACTTATGTTGAAGGTGATCTTTCCTTATCGTTTGTCCGTGGTGTCTTGGCGTTATTTTACTGTCTATATAAAATAAAAGATTTTCACCATTCATATCTCCATGGTCTATATGGAGGTATGTTGGCTACCTGGTCGGGGGTTAAGGGAACGGTTTGGTAAGGGTCTTGCCCTTGTTCAGCGTTTAGAGGTCCTGCTTGGGACCTGGATCAAATTTAGTAGGATCTCCTTCAATGCCCATAGGTATTGGATAGCGGGGATCCAAACTCGTTGACCCCGTCATAAGTTAACTACTATTAATACTATAACCCGGCTATTTAGGACTGTATCCCTGCTGACTCAGACTACTTAGCCGAGGGTAACGTCACCGCCGAAAGCGGGGCCTACCACAATTTGCATTAATAACTTAATTCATTATCTTTCAATAATCCGACCCTTTAGGATTGTATCCTTGCTGACTCAAACTACTGGGTTGAGGGTAACGTCGCCTTCAAAAGAGGGGCCTACTACAATAACTAAGATAATCTCTTAAACAAGTGCAAAAGTGCGAAAATAATCAAAGGTTATACTAATACACGTGTCGGATCCAAGTGATTCATCTTGTCTATCTGTTTTTATTTTATTTTTCAGCATTTAGTTAGTTTTTATTTTCTTAGATTAAAACATTTTTGCTCACTTTTTGATTTGATTAGACGTTGAGGATAAACCGGTACTAAAAGCTCTTGTGTCCTTGGACGACCTCGGTATCTTACCAACACTATACTACGTCCACGATGGGTGCACTTGCCCATATGTGTGTTTAGTGTTAGTAAATATCGTGTTTTTATAAATTTAAAACTTGGCTAAAAGTGTAAAAAGGGCTTAAATATACATCTAAAATATATCGCACTACACACGCATCAAGTTTTTGGCGCCGTTGCCGGGGACACAAGGATTTTAAGAAAGCTTAAAATCGACGGCCTAATCAGTTCTTCAAAACCTTTTCAAAACCTTTTCAAAACGCGTGCACATTTTTCTGCATTTTAGTTTAGTTTGCATTTACAGTAGCCTGAACACGGGGAAGTGCTCGCTAAACACGCCCCCGTGCTGCATATTTTTAGAGTAGATACCCAGATACAGAGTCTGAACACGGGGCCGTGCTCACTGAACACGCCCCCGTGCTCAACGTGACCAGTAACTTTAATTAAAACGCCCAGATACAGACCCTGAACACGGGGCCGTGTTCACCAGACACGGGGCCGTGTCCAGCTTCTGTTTCCGTCTTTATTTTTGTTTTCTGGTCCCGAGACTCAGTTGTGATCTGTTGAGTGATTCTTATGGATCAATACTCAAGAGGTTACAACTACACCTATGATGAGGATGATTATAGGGGTAATTATTGCACTAATTGTCGTAACGCACGCTCGGTTCAATATAATAACTCATATCAACCATCCAATTCATACAACTACTATGAGGAGCCCAGGTACGAGCCATCAACTTCATACACATCCTATGAAGACCAAAGGTATGAACCTCCTCCCTCATACTCATATTTTGAGGAACCAAGGTATGAGCCTTCATACTCATACTTTGAAGATTCAAGATATGAGCCACCATCTTCATACTCTTACTATGAGGAACCATGGCGTGAACAACCCACTTCATATGAGTACTATGAAGAACAAAGTTTCGACCCTTATCCATCATATACTTACAATGAAGAACAATGGTGTGAACCATCTACTTCATATGAGTATTATGAGGAGCCAAGGATCGAACAACCGGACTCAAGCTTTGAGGATCCAAATTCTTTTTCTCTCACTGAAGTGACCAATAGGATATTAGAACACATTAAAACTATCGAACGTTACATGAAAGAATCTCGCGCAAGGGAAGAGGAATCCCGCGCAAGAGAAGAATTGAATAATAATAATAACGTAGAGATAGTTGAAAATGTAAAAATGGAAGAACAAGAAAGTGAAAAACCGACACATGAGTTAAACAATGAAAAAGGTGAGTCCGATAATGTTAAAATTCATGAAGAGTCTAATTTTGAAGAAATTAATCTCTTGTCACCTACTTTCGAAAATCATTGTTTAGTAACCCCTCATGCTAAGTTTTTAAAAGAGTTAAACACTAGTGCTAAAATCAAAGAAATGGTAAGTGTTAAGTTAACGAATGATCAAACTTCGCTAATAAAAGAAGACCCTTTTGAAATTAACATTACACCGGTTCCATGTTTCTTTCAAAATTCATTTATTAGTAACATCACCATTGATAAGGATCTTTGTGTTAACATAATGCCTAACTACATTTTTGAAAAATTAAGTATTAGTGATTTTACTCCACTTCAAATTCCCATTTTCTATCCGATCGAAAAGTGATAAAATCAATCGGTGTAGTTGAAGATGTTTTGGTTCACACAAATCAATTGGTAATCCCAACCGACTTCGTCATCCTTGATGACGCCCCCTAGTCTTGGGAAAACCTTTTGTAAAAACTCATAAAGCATTGAAAAACCGGAAATTCAACAATCTACCTCTCCAATTAGGGGCATTCAAAAGGAGCACAGATCTTGAGCATTCAATGAAATATCCTTTTGGCAATAATGACCCCCTAATTGAAGATGAAGCTGAACCACCCGATACAACTAACGAAGAAGACCACTTTGTCGAAGAAGAGATAGCCATAGAACAAACCTTTAAGGTTCTTAATCTAGATGAGCCACAAAATAAGGTGTCTTCTAAAGACCCACCCATTGAGCTCAAAGAACTTCCTAAAGGTTTGGAATATGCTTTTCTAGGCAAAGATGGTAGTTTACCTGTAATTATTTCATCTAAATTAAATAACATAGAAAAAGAGAAATTAGTTAATCTACTTAAAAAACACAAAAACGCGATCGCTTGGAAGCTTGTAGATATTAAAGGAATAAGCCCTTCCATGTGCACGCACAAAATTTTAATGAATGATGACTACAAAACGGTAATTCAACCACAACGAAGAGTGAACCCCAATGTTCAAGAAGTGGTTAAAAATGAAGTCATCAAGCTGCTTGACGCCGGACTAATCTACCCTATCTCCGATAGCCCGTGGGTAAGTCCAGTTCAAGTAGTCCCAAAAAAAGGAGGTATGACGGTAATAACTAATGAGAAAAATGAATTAATACCAACGAGAACCGTCACAAGATGGAGAGTTTGTATAGATTATAGGTGATTAAATGAAGCAACAAGGAAAGACCACTTTCCTTTACCCTTCATTGATCAAATGTTAGAACGATTATCCGGTCATAAATTTTATTGTTTCTTAGATGGTTTTTCAGGTTACTTTCAAATACCGATAGCACCAGAAGACCAAGAGAAAACAACTTTCACATGTCCCTACGGAACTTTCGCATATCGACGCATGCCATTCGGTCTATGTAATGCGCCTGCAACATTCCAACGTTATATGGTGGCCATTTTCCATGATATGATAGAAAAGACAATGGAAGTCTTCATGGACGACTTTTCCATCTTTGGAAACTCATATGACCAATGCCTCGATAATCTTGAACGAATGCTATCCCGATGTGAGGAAACTAACCTCGCCCTTAACTGGGAAAAATGCCATTTCATGGTAACAGAGGGAATAGTACTCGGTCACAAAATCTCAAGCGAAGGAATGGAAGTTGATCGAGCAAAAATAGAAACTATTTCTCGATTACCTCCTCCATCCTCCGTAAGAGCAATCAGAAGTTTCCTAGGGCATGCCGGATTTTATAGAAGGTTTATCAAGGACTTTTCAAAAATTTCAAGGCCTCTAACAAAATTACTTGAAAAAGATGCACCCTTCATCTTTGACAAGGAATGCAATCAAGCATTTCTAACCCTCAAGGAAATGCTAGTCAATGCACCTATAATGATAGCGCCAGATTGGAAATTTCCTTTCGAAATCATGTGTGATGCAAGTGACTTTGCTGTTGGAGCAGTCTTGGGACAAAGAAAAGAAAAGCATTTCCACCCAATCTATTATGCTAGTAAAACTCTTAATGATGCACAAGAAAATTATACAACTACAGAAAAAGAATTACTAGCAGTGGTGTTTGCTTTTGATAAATTTCGTTCTTATCTTGTTCTTTCTAAAACTGTAGTTTATACAGACCATGCAGCCATCAGGTACCTCTTCAAGAAGCAAGACGCAAAACCCCGTTTGATCAGATGGATTCTACTCCTCCAAGAATTCGACATCGAAATCAAGGACAAAAGAGGAGCAGAAAACACTGCTGCAGATCATCTCTCACGCTTAGAAGACCCAGCTTTGGAAACGACCAGAGACGAGCAAATCAACGAGAAATTTCCCACAGAATCCTTGGAAATGATGGAGAGTAGACAAGAGCCATGGTATGCCGACTACGCTAATTTTCTAGCTAGCGGTATAGTCACCAAGGGATGGCCACATCATCAAAGAAAGAAATTCTTTGCTGATGTAAAGCATTACTTTTGGGAAGACCCCTATCTTTTCAAAATGTGTGCCGACCAGCTCATCCGAAGGTGCGTCCATGGTAATGAAGCACGAAGAATTCTCCGTCATTGTCATGAAGGTCCATACGGAGGACATCATGGTGCCGCAAGTACCGCACGAAAGGTATTTGACTCAGGATTTTACTGGCCAACCATTTACAAGGATGCACAAAACCTTGTAAAGACATGTGATGCCTGCCAGAGATCAGGTAATATTTCTTCCAAACACGAAATGCCTCAAAGTGGCATTCTCGTTTGTGAAATCTTTGATGTGTGGGGACTCGATTTCATGGGACCTTTCCCACCTTCAAAGGGAAACAAATATATACTTGTGGCAGTCGATTAGTTGTCTAAATGGGCAGAGGCCGAGGCTCTTCCAACAAATGATGGAAGAGTAGTGGTAAAATTTCTGAAAAAACTGTTTTCTCGCTTCGGGACACCAAAGGCTTTAATAAGTGATAGAGGTACCCATTTTTGCAATCATCAACTCGAAAAAATATTAACAAGGTATGGGGTCTATCACCGGGTCTCAACAGCATATCACCCTCAAACAAATGGGCAAGCCGAAGTGACTAATCGAGGTTTAAAACGAATACTTGAAAAAACCGTAGGAATAAATAAGAAAGAATGGGCCGACAAATTAGACGACGCTTTATGGGCTTTTCGAACTGCTTATAAAACTACCATAGGCACAACCCCATATAAGCTGGTCTGTGGAAAAAGTTGTCACTTGCCAGTAGAAATAGCTCACAAAGCCTACTGGGCAATAAAAAACGTAAACTTAGATTTAGAAACTGCCGGTAAAAATCGATTTTGTCAAATAAATGAATTAGACGAGCTAAGGAATTATGCATATTCTAACTCCGAAATTTATAAGGAAAGAATGAAAAATTTACATGATAAATATATTAAATCTAATGAATTTCGGGTAGGAGATCAGGTTCTATTGTTTAATTCGCGACTTCGATTATTTCCTGGTAAGCTAAAATCTAGGTGGTCAGAACCTTTTTCTGTCACCCATGTTTTTCCACACGGTGCAGTAGAAATTAAACCTCGAAATGGGATACCATTTAAAGTCAATGGCCAACGGCTAAAACTCTACCGAGGATCCATTGAGGATGAGGAAGAGGAGATCTCACTTCAAACGGTTAACGAATAAACTCATACCTAACATGTTACGAACAGGTAAGTGTACGTTTAAAAACCGGTAAGTCTTCTAGCCATTTTCGGAAATAAGGGGGCATGCACACGAGCACATAAAAAAAAATTTCAAAAAAACTTTGCTCGGCACGGGGCCGTGTCCGCTGGACACGGGGCCGTGTCGAGGCAACTGTCGGGATAAAACCCTCTTTTCATAACAGTTACCTCATTCCACACGCCCCGTATTGCCGAAAACGCTCTGGTTCCAGGCGATTTTCCGCAGATTTCCGACGTCACTACCGAGTTTAACAACATCAAGGTATGATTCTATCATCTTTAGTAGTTAGATTAGTTACTTGCATGTAGTTAAAACATCAAAAATTGGGGAAAAATCTAGGGTTCTTCATGTTCATCCGGATCGAACTTCAAATTTTTGATGAAATCTGTTAGTAGTAGTTTAGATTAGTGTAGTGGGAAGTAAATAAACATGTATTGTTGATAGATTCGTTCGATTTCCCCACTAAAACACCAAACCCTTGTTTTTGAACCGAAAAACACGAAATTGAAAGGGTAAACGGTTTATTTTGGGAAAAACGACACTTAGGGTTTCATTTTCGGGGGAAACCGCTACTATTGGGCTAAAAATTTTCAGGTTTTCGAAACCGGGACGAAAAATGAACTTTTTGGGTTACAGACGGCTGGACACGGGGCCGTGTCCGCTGAACACGGGGCCGTATCCAGCCCACTGTTTGCAGTTTCACCCCAAATATCTTTGTTTCGTACTAACTTTTGGTGTATTCTTTCAGATGTCAAAGTTCACAAGGTTCAACGCAAGCGAACTCGATGCTAGGGCACGATATGAGACACTCCAAACAAGACCCGAGGAGTACCCTAGGCGGGCATATACCGACTTGTTAACCATGGTGAATCAACTTGACCGATTCAACAACATCGTGACAGGGCCACTAGCAGTTCCATTGAACACCCGGCTCCGGTCGGTGCATCAATACACAATGGAGTTTTACAGTACTTTCGTTTTCAACTCGAGGTGTGACCCATTTGACAATGAGGGGGTCACATTTCGATGTGGAGGGACAACGTACTCAATCTCCATGGCACAGTTTGGATCTATCATAGGGCTGTATGGTGAAGAGGAATCGGGGAATGAGGAGAATACCGGGGGATTACGAGACTTGGATGCAACTGAACGTCAAGCCGCATGGGCTCAGATCGGTGAAGGAATCTATAACCCTAGCAGCACCAAGAGTACCAAACTGAGGGACCCGCTTTACCGCTACATTCACAGGCTCCTCACCTACTCGCTGAACCAGCGTCACGACAGTAGTGGCGTTGTAGGGTTGAAAGATTTGGTTGTCCTTCACTGCATCCACAACCAGAAGCCTCTCGATGTTCCATATCTCTTGTTACGAAACATGCACCTCAATCGCCTTGCTCACGCTCCTACGCCTATTTTCTTCAGGGGATGGGTGTACCGTCTTTTCAAGCATTTCACGAGAATCCCAAGGTCCTTTGAAAGGAGTTCATGGTCAGGACAAGTTGACTACCACATTTGCCGAGCCAGGAACTTACTTTATGAGGCGGAAGACGGGACGGTGAGCTTTCAAAGGACACAAGGCTATGAATGGAACCCGCAGGAGGCTCTAGTTCTTCATGCACCACCTCCCCACTATCAGTACCAACCCCATGGCGATCCGGGTCAATCCTCCTCACAAGGAGGCGGTTTTCCTAACTTTCAAAGTTTACATGATCTTTTGCAGGAAAACCTCATGTGCACCAGGAACACCCACAACCTCACCAACAACACGTACCACCGGGTTGGAGCTATTGAGCGCAACATCAACGATATACAAGATGATATCGGTAGCATCCGGGAGTACATGGCGGGGCATGGGGATGGAGGTGATGATAGCGGTGAAGACATGGACGTTTGAAGGAACAAGGGGCAGGTTGGTGATGAGCCCACAGGTTTAAGTACCCTTCTCTATCGAACAATTTACGGCCTGCGTGCCGCTTGTTGAACAATTTACTTTCTTTAACTGTTTTTTATTTTCGTTTTATTTTCACTTTATGCTTGGAGACAATTAACGTTGGTAAATTAGGATGGTTTATGTTTGTTTGGTGTGGTATTGAGTGATTAAACAGGTACAATGCAAGGGTTAGAGTGCTAAACATTAGCACTTGCAGCCCCAAAATGGAGAAACTGGGGGACAAAACCTGTTTTTCAGGCTCACAGACTGTCCATACGGGGACGTGTCCAGCCGACACCCCCCGTGTTCATCTCCCAGACCTGCTGTTTGGTTACTGACCTGCAATTATTTGCCAGACACGAGGCCGTGTCCAACCGACACGCCCCCGTGTTCATCTTCTGTAAGTTTTCATTACTGGCAGTTCGCCACGGGGCCGTGTCCACTGGACACGGGGCCGTGTCCAGACTGCCAGTAAAATAAATCTTTGCTTTTTAACCCACTTTTACACATTCTAATCAACCGAAAATATTATTTTTGGACACATTGAGGACAATGTGTAATTTAAGTGTGGGGGGGGGGGATGCTAAAACCTTGAATTTTGCAAATCCTAAATACAAGCCTTACACAAAACTCTATTGGAACCGCTAAACACCCCAAATTTTTTTCAAAAAATTTTCGTTTTTTTTTTACTATTTGCTTGTCTTGGTTTAATTTGGGAATAACAAGTTCTAAAAAGGTTATATTTTTACAAATTTACAACCGATAGCGTCGTGATAACAAAGAACCAACATAAGAAAATTACGAAACGATATAACAAGTCTAGTTAAAAATTCGATTATATATACTTGATCACATTAAAAACCCATTCCCACAAAAGTGAGTTTTGAGCCTTTATTGAGCATACAAATATACATCTTTAGACTAAATGCTCATTTTTCGTTTCTTGTGTGAATAGCCGCTTGGTTCTTACAACTCTAGAACTTGCCACGACGATACATTCCCGGTCCTTACCAACTTAAACCCAAGTAACTAAGTGATGGAGGCATTAGGACTAACCATATTTTTCTTTCTACACCATTATTTTTCATTTTTTTTACCACCTACCCAAAATCCCCCTAGTTAGCCCCTTTGAGCCTAAACCTTTCATTTCATTACCCCAAAACCCTTTTTACCCACCAAAAACCCTTTTTTTTATTTTTATTTTTCACCCTTTATTTTAGTAACAAGCTCGGTTTTTCGTAAGCTCGCCATTTTATGTGACTTAAAAAAAAATGATGATGAAGTCAAAAACAAACAAAAGCTATATAAAAGCTTGTTTGGAGAAATACTTCAAAATAAAAAGTCACTAAAAACAAGGTATGTCACGAAAACCGACGCTTTTTACGATTTTCGCCCTTTTACTAACCACTAACCCTTCACCCAAAAAGTCCTCTTGATATTTACAAAGGTAAAAAGTTAAAAAGGAGGAGGATTGATTGCTCGGCAAGCCTATGGAAGGCGTAAGTTCCATGCCGCTCTCGAGTGATTCACTAAAAATTACACCTTCGGCCGAGTGTTGAGTGATCTCCCGTGAGGTATGTGAACTTGTATATAAATGGAATTTTAATAAGGCATGCTATGCCCGAATAAGTAATTTATCTTATGAAACGTTCTAAATAAATCATAACGAATAGGATTGTAAATAAATAAAAATAAAACTTACAAAGATCTTGGATTCTCGACACTCTAGGACAAGCCAAAAACTTTCTCTTCTACCCATTCCATTTGGGAGTGTAAGCCACATTTAAAGAGTTTTGCTTGAGGACAAGCAAAAGTTCAAGTGTGGGGGTATTTGATGTGTGTAAAATGCAACATATAAATCACATCAATTAAGGCATAAAACTAACCCTTTTTAAGTACTAATGTTGGAAAAAGAGTGTTTTTGTCTTTCTTTTGTATTTTCAGGATGAAATGAGCTCAAATTCACAAAAGAAGCAAAAAGACAACTAATTCTAGCATAAATACAAGAAAAGGAATAAAAGTAGACTGCCCGGACCCTCAACGGCATCCTCCAAGGCAAAGAAGAGAAAGCAGAAGACTGAACACGCCCCGTGTCCAGCGGACACGGGGCCGTGCCCAAGAAGCAGCATAAAAGACAAACTTATAGAAGCTTCTATTGCCCACCACGGGGCCGTGTCCAGCGGGCACGGGGGCGTGGTGAAAGTACAGCAGGCGCATTAATTGTAATTGCGAATTACAATTAATGAGGATAGAGAGTGTCAGACGGGCACGGGGGCGTGTCCAGCGGACACGGGGCCGTGCCCAGCCTTCTGTTCAGCCTATAAATAGGAGTGCTTGGTTTCATTCCATCTCATCCCTTGGCACACCACCTCTCTCACACTCCATCCACCACCCACCACCACCATAACACCATCATCCACCACCATCATCCATTGTCCATCGTAGAGTGTGTGAGTCGTCTCGGGATCCAAGATTGATCGTAAGAGTTCTTGACAATCAAGGCCATGTTTGCCTAAGTCTCTTACATCACTTGGTGAAGACAAGTGTTTAGTATAATACTTTTTATTTTTAATCTTTTGCACTTTTTATTTGGTTTTGTATTAATGACTTTAATAACTAGTTACTTATGTTGAAGGTGATCTTTCCTTATCGTTTGTCCGTGGTGTCTTGGCGTTATTTTACTGTCTATATAAAATAAAAGATTTTCACCATTCATATCTCCACGGTCTATATGGAGGTATGTTGGCTACCTGGTCGGGGGTTAAGGGAACGGTTTGGTAAGGGTCTTGCCCTTGTTCAGCGTTTAGAGGTCCTGCTTGGGACCTGGATCAAATTTAGTAGGATCTCCTTCAATGCCCATAGGTATTGGATGGCGGGGATCCAAACTCTTTGACCCCCTCATAAGTTAACTACTATTAATACTATAACCCGGCTATTTAGGACTGTATCCCTGCTGACTCAGACTGCTTAGCCGAGGGTAACGTCACCACCGAAAGCGGGGCCTACCACAATTTGCATTAATAACTTAATTCATTATCTTTCAATAATCCGACCCTTTAGGATTGTATCCTTACTGACTCAAACTACTGGGTTGAGGGTAACGTCGCCTTCAAAAGAGGGGCCTACTACAATAACTAAGATAATCTCTTAAACAAGTGCAAAATGCGAAAATAATCAAAGGTTATACTAATACACGTGTCGGATCCAAGTGATTCATCTTGTCTATCTGTTTTTATTTTATTTTTCAGCATTTAGTTAGTTTTTATTTTCTTAGATTAAAACATTTTTTCTCACTTTTTGATTTGATTAGACGTTGAGGATAAACCGGTACTAAAAGCTCTTGTGTCCTTGGACGACCTCGGTATCTTACCAACACTATACTACGTCTACGATGGGTGCACTTGCCCATATGTGTGTTTAGTGTTAGTAAATATCGTGTTTTTATAAATTTAAAACTTGGCTAAAAGTGTAAAAAGGGCTTAAATATACATCTAAAATATATCGCACTACACACGCATCATAGGGAGTTTTGAAGATTTGTTTTGGGATGAACTTCCCTCTTCGTAGACTGACCTATCTAATTTAAGATAGATATCTTGCAGCTTTTGCTTACCCATACTGTAACTAACAAATAATCAGTTTATAAAACACATAATCACATAATAGTAATCAGGAAAAATTAAGTATCTCTAAATACTTAATTAGCTTAACTCAGTGGCTCTGATACCACCTCATTTCTGTCACGGCCCCCGACCCGGTTTGACCCGTTTCAGGAGCCGCGGGACAGAAATCCCGTGATATTTATTTATTTGAGTTTAACAGCGGAAGTTTATCATCAGGATCGTTGTAAAGCTAAAAACTTTTCCCGATTATTTTATTTCACAACTCGGGATAAAATCCCGGTAATTTACAATAACATGATTTTACTGAGAAATCTTTATTTTTAGAAAACATATTTCTCTATTTATAATGAGCCACTTCTTAAGCTTGAAATACTCCCCAGCACTTTTCCTGAATTACAATAGATCACCTGAAACATGTTTGAAAAAGGTTTTGTCAGCGGGAAATACTGAGTGAATCATTCAGTTTACTAAAACGACTCGTTTATTATAATTTACAGTATTAAGAGTTTTTACATATGTTTCTAATATCTACCAACTACCCACAGTATTTGTCACTCGACCGGATCTGTGACTGTGGTCATATCACCATTGGCTGCCCCAATGAATGACGTATATCACTTAATTTTAGGTTCGCCCACCTAATGTGATTAAAACAGTAGTAATGTGCACAATACCCCACATACCGGCTGTAATTTGGTGATTACATAAACTTAATCACTGTAATTATAATTCTGAAAATAATTTGGAGTATTGTAAAACATTTGATAAAAAGAGAATGACTCACATTGCAGATTTAACACGGACAGAATATGGTTTAGCCTTGTGAACCTAATTTAAATAATAATGCACACAAAACTGGGTTAGTGATCAATACAGCATTTACGATAACTCACGAGATCAAATTCTCACAACGAACGACAAAGTGCGATACTTAAACATCCATCGATTTAACGACGAACGACAAAGTATAACCCTATGTGGGCGGCACTTAAACATCCATTGGATATATTGATCAGTCGGAAAATGAATCGTAATAGCGATCGAGTGATTACCCTGTTTTGCGGCAGCAATTCGATATTAGTGTGTGTTTTGGGACTGTTTCTGCTTATAACGTACTCTACACAACGAATTTCTTCGTCGAATTAACAACAGAAAGCAAGTCCCAATGTCTGCTATTTATACTGATTTTTGGACAGGCTTACGGACCGTATGGCATTTCCCCTTACGGTTCATAAGGGGTGCAGTCTAATTACATAGGCTAGCTGGGTACGGGACTAGCTTGCATGACTCATCTTAAAATCGAATTTCAATCTGTACAAAAAATTTTAAAGATAATTATCATTAGGGTTTAACCCCCCTTGAGTTTTTGGGGCCCTGATCCTAATTCCAATTGTTCTGAAAATTTTAGGGTTAGTGCAGAATTACTTGGGTGTCTCAATTAGGGTTTTCTTATTAACTAATTATCATCCTAATTATGGATTTTAATGAGAGTTATTACATTATACCCTTAAACGAATGATTCATGGATCATACGAAGCTCATTGTGAAAGAAAGTGAGAAATTTCAAACTACAGGGGTTAAATGTGTCAACATGTTTAAGTTATACCTCTGAGTGACCTTTTAGCAAACCCAAAGCTTTGTAAAGGTAAATTATGCTCACTACAATGCACGATTCAAATTTCATAAAGTTCCGTTGTAAAATGAGAAAGTTATGATCGATTTCGTACAAGAGGGGTTAAAAGCGTCAACGTTGGAAGTTAAGACTTTTCGGGTAATAACAAGGTAATCAAGGACTTAGCATGATAGGTAAAAGTCTAGGGGCCCTTGTAGGTAATTTGGAAGGGGTCAAAGTGCAAGAGATAAGTTAAGTTGACCTTTCGAAGAACCAGGAGCCAACATGCAATTAATGAAAAATTTTGGAATCAGATCTGAAGGCTCACGCGGCCCGCATAAACATTATGAAGGCCTTACGCGGGCCGTCTGACACGCCCAGATGTAGAAAATCATTTTTGTGCCTGTTCAGCCCATGTAAACGACTTATGTTGCCTTTAAACACTTCCAAGAGCTGCCTAAACATCCCCTAGACATTTAGGGACTCTTGTTAGTGATCAAACATCAATGGTAGACCTTCTTGTCAATAATCCATGAATTTATGAACACTATATAAAGCCCATTCTTGCACACTTTGTGATCATTCATTCCATCTGCTTTCTTGGAGCTTCCTGGAGCATAAGAGCAGACCCAAGCCATCTCTAATAGTGCATTAGACCTTGGTAAGTATTCTCAACCTCTCTTAGTTGAGTTTTTGCTTAGTTTTAGCTTAGAAGTCAAACCGCCGTAAGTAACGGTTGACTTAATGATTAATCACTATTGGTCCAGTGATTGATCGAATCGATGGTGGTTATAAGTTGGTAATCATGTGGGCTTTAAACCCCTAAAAGGGCACCCTCTGATTCCCACTCTAACTAGTCCAAATGTCGAGTCAAACTTGCTTAGAAAAAGTCAACAGAATGCTAATTTGCGATTTTATGCATAATCAATAATGTAGATGGCGTGTAACCTGTTTTAACACTCATATAACATGATAATAAATATATTAACTAGTCTAAGCTTGATTGATCCGACCAGTTACTGTTTTGACCCGGTTCGGAACCGAAAGTCGCAAAACTTTGACTTTTGCTTTGACTTCAGTTCTGACCCGTTATGGTATGATTTAGATATTCCTTAGGACTCTCTTAGGACCAGGTTACATGTTGGTATAACCCTCTGTGACCGGTTCGTTGTTTGTCCGAGTCTTTTGCACATTTCCGTTAAAAGCTTAAAAGTTGACCATAACGCCCTTTTGACCTTAAAACGAGAATTCTGGACATGTGAAAGGACAATAACCTTAGTTACTAGTTTCTAAGCATGTCCGTAAAATTTCACGTCAATCCGAGGTCTAGAATAGGAGTTATGCTAAATAGCGCAATTACGGAAACTTTAGTAATTAAAAGGCGCAATTAGCATAAAGCCTATCTAAACCCAAATTTCGACACCAAACCTTTTACACACTGATGTAAAATAATATTTTGGGATTTTTAAAGATTTTTAATTATTTTTAACCTGCTCATAATCGATTCGGTAAATACCGAATATACCCTTTTCGGACATAACTTGAGTTCTACATGGTATTTTGACCCGATTCCAGTTGCTACTGATTTTAAATAATAAATAGAGTATTTTGGACTTTATAAACTGTTCGGAAAACTCAGATTTCCTGTAGAACTCAGAAACCTCTTTTATAATCTTTAAAATGACCAAAATACCCCTACGGGGCTTATATTGGATTTAAACTCGTTACGGGCATTATGGAAGGTATCCTACTGATACCACAACCTCTTTAGAGCATATTGACTTAGGAAACCTGTGTAGGACTCTTACGGTTACCCGATACGCCTCCTGCGCGTTCGGTTTATGTAACTAGTTTGCATGAATTTGCCGAAACGGGTCAAACCTTATCATTTTTATCTCAAAATTCAGAATGTGTTTAGTTTACCCATATTATACAAGTCTCCAAACTTGTTGGGTCTAAATCACATTCCAATCCGGTCTTCGCTTAATCATGCGTTTTGAACCGTAAACCCTTCCTTAAAACTGACCGGTCTAAGTTACGACTTAAATAAGACCGTTAGGAATCTAATAGGTTAATAAAAACCTTCGTTCCAGATTGAGAGCCCCAGTAGAAGTACTTGCGCTTGCTGATTAGAATATACGGCTGAGTATAAATTGCTTTTGCTAGCTCAGGTAAATACTTTTAACTTATTTTCTGTTATACGGGCTTGGGATACGGTATTATAATAATACCGCTTGGTCGGGTATTGAATGTTTAGTCGGACTGTGATTAAATTATTGAGGTAACCCGCTTTAATCTGTATTGTTTGAAATAAAAGCCTTTAGGGGTTAATGACCATGTCTCGGATATCCCTGACATCATTGTATTATAAAATGGTCACGCCTTATGCACGAGGTGTAGGCATACCCCTGATAGTGCATAAGGGAAATGGTATCTCACTCTCTTGTGGGCCTATACTTGTGGCGTTTCTGTTAATCTTGACTCGATTTCTATATCGGGCCCTGAACGTACAACGAACATGTAAATCTGTATACAAGATTATAAAGATAATTGTCCCAAGTTATAAGAGATATGTTGTGCCTTGTGCATTCAAATCAATTTTATTAAACCTTTTCAAATGAGTCGGTTAATTGTATTTACCAGTGTAAACTGACGTATTTTCCAAAAAGGGTTAAGTGACAGGTACTGAACGTAATTGGCTGGAAGCTCAGGGCGTTAATAAGGAATCTTGCAAGTTCTAGATGCCTAAAGTCTGTTGAACAGTTTTCTTTTATTGATCCGCCTGTGGATCCTTTACTTTCCGTTATAATACTTTGACATTACTTTATATTCGGAATGTAATATATTTATCTTTTGCTTCTGCTGTGCATTTATATATTGTGTTGTTTGACTATGATGACATCAATTACGTCACGATACTCCCCACCGGGCCCACCGGTGATACGTGGAAATTCGGGGTGTGACATTGTGAGTTCCAAACCACTAACAATGAGGCTTAGTATGAAGCCTTGATAGCTGGTTTGCAAATTGCTAAGCATATGGGGATCAGGTATCTTGAGGTACATGTAGATTCATTGTTAATCACTAATCACTTTAATGGATCCTATGCTGTTAAAGGTGAAAAGCTAACCAAATATTTGGAGATAGTCAAAGAATTGGCACTCTCTTTTGTTTCCTTTAGTTTGACACAGGTACCAAGGGAAGAAAATACAGAAGCTGATGCATTGGCTAATCTAGGATCATCTTTGAATATCCCGGAGGATATAAGTATCCCCATTATCCATATCCTGGCTCCTGCCATCGAGGATCATGTGGCCATGGAAATAGGAGAGGATTTTGCAATTATCCCTAGTGAGGACACTCGATCTCATTCAGGATCAGGATCATGGATCCTGCCAATCATGAGATACTTACAACATGGAGAGATTCCCACAGGAGAAAACCCTAGAGCTTTTAAAGTTAAGGTATCTCAATTCACAATTTTAAATAATATGTTGTATAAGCGATCTCTTGCAGGACCATATTTAAGATGCATTGAGGATCCTGAAATCCAAGAAGTTTTAAAAAACTTCCACGAAGGAGATTGTGGAAACCACACTGGGGGCAGGGCATTATTCTCAAGGATCCTGAGGACAGGATACTATTGGCCAACTATGAAAAGAGATGCTGTGGAATATGCTAAGAAGTGTGATCCTTGTCAGAGACACAGTAATATCCTTCATCAGCGGCCGAATTTTTGCATCCCATATCCTCCTCTTGGCCATTTATGAGATGGGGTATGGATATAGTTGGTAAGCTCCCTAAGGTACATGGTGGGAAAGTGTTCATGCTTGCTATGACTAATTACTTCTCCAAGTGGATAGAGGCTGAAGCTTTTGCCCAAGTCAGAGAAAAGGAAGTTATATCCTTTATTAAAAGAAATATTATAACTAGATTTGGTATTCCTTCTGAAATTATATGTGATAATGGTTCCCAGTTTATTGGGGGCAGAAGTACTAACTTTTGTGACAGCTGGGGGATTAAGATGATAACATCAACACCAGTCCACCCACAAGCTAATGGTCAGGCAGAATCATCCAACAAGATCATCATCAACAATTTGAAGAAGAAGCTTGGATCCAAAAAAGGGAAATGGGCAGAAGAACTACCTTATGTGCTTTGGGCTGATAGGACAACCCCCAAGAATGCTACAGGCCAGACTCCATTCTCTTTGGTATTTGGGCCAGAATCAGTGATCCCTACAGAAATGGTGGTTCCAACTGCTAGAACAAGTATCCGTGATCCTGAGGAAAATGATGAGAACTTGGTTCAAGACCTGGATACTATTGAAGAAATCAGGGATCTGGCTAGGGTAAGGATGGCCAGTTATCAACAAAGAATGGCTGGTGTTTACAACAAAAATATCAGGATCAGGAAGTTTCAAATTGGTGATATGGTGTTAAGGAAAGCATTTCAGAATACCACCAATCCTGCTGATGGAAAATTGGCACCAAAATGGGAAGGCCCTTATTTGATTGAAGCTGAGGCAGGAAAGGGGGCATATCGATTGCTGATTATGGGAGGTGATTTGCTACCAAGAGCCTGGAATGCTGTCCACTTGAAGAAATATTTCATGTGAACAGGATCCTCATAGAACAGATGATCCTTATATTATGGGTATCCTTGAAGAATCCTTAAAGCATCGATGATCCTTACTTTGGTAACATCCTAATCACAAACTATTCCATTCCCTTACTTTCTCACCTAAGGATAAGGATCCTGCATCCTTTATCCACGTCTCACGTGATTCTGAGTTTTGAAAGTTCAGGTATCCTTAGCAAAATGTTGGTTATCCATAGAAGCAACCAGTCACTTGGGTTTGACCCCAGTTATTTGGGCTTGACCCCAGTTCCGCCTGTAGCGCATGATGATCCTAGTATAGTTCATGGCAGTGGCACCAGTACTCGCTTTAGGGGCTGATAATTCCATTGTACTGGCTATACCTAGGATCCTACGTATAATGGTAGACGTACCATACATCCGTTCCTAAGGTTTCTAACGTTTTCACGTTAGCTAAGGTTTTGGCATTTTCATGCCACTAAGTTTGGATAGTCGCCAGTTAGGGCCATACTCCAGTTTACAAACGATCCTTGGGCTTGTCCCCAGTTATCCTTGGGCTTGTCCCCAGTTGCTAACTTTTATCTTATATTGGCTTAGTCCCAAGTTATGTTCTATTTCATGTCTTTGAAGTTAAACAACCAAGGATCCTTGATCCTTACTTCTCTCTAAGGATTGTCTTATAGTTATCCTGGTTATGGTATTAAAGGTTAGGATCCTAACTTGGATCCTCAGGTATGATCCTTAACTATTTTAATTTTGTTCATTGTTTATTTGAATAACCCTTGTATTTTGACAACTAAACTTGTGATCCTTAAAATATACTACTTTTTGGGATTTTTCAACTACAGGATATCTGATCCTGGATCATATCCTAAATATTTTCTATCTTACTTATCCAAGATTTCTTATTTAGACAAGTATACATCAAAACAATTGAAAATTAAAAAGACAAACAAGGATAACAACACAAGATAAGCCAAAAAAGATTATAGTTATTTTATTAACAAAGATTAAACCACCAAAAGTTGTCAAGATTTCCAACCCACGTTTCTACCAGCAAAACGTGGCCCGTCCACATGGGTTGGCAACGGGTGTCCATTGTTTGTGCGGTCATAGCATGCAGGAAAGTAAAAGGCGGCAGGATCACAATGGCTTCATCCCCCAAACAGAGGATCCCTCCACCATTTGCAATCCTACCTATTGTCTGAAGGATCCTGGATCCTTAATCCTAAAACTATTGTTCAAAGTACAAACCGACAATTGTTCAGCAAAAACTACCATCAAACTTAAAAAATTGGGCTCCGGCTATGTCTAGAAGTGTCCATCATTGCCCAATCACGCAGCCTACACCTTCGCTGCTCCTTCATCCTCTCCAGCTCCAGCATCCTTCACTTGATCCTTGCCACTGCCTCCGGCCTCAAGCGCCAACATCTCCTCAGCCTCCTCATCATCCTCCAGGTCAGCTAGCCTTGCCTTCCAGCCTTCAACATCCCAGCTGCTTCTGTCGAAGTCAGGATCCTGGGCTTCCTGGGCCATCTGCAGTCTTGTTTTGTACATTGTGATAGTAGCAGAGACCTTTGCACCTTCCACGATTTCATGCTTCTCGTAGTCGATGTCAATCAGGAGTTTGGCTGTTTCGGTCCTAGCAGCTTGGAGGGCCTTTTCAAGATCAGCGATCTTGTGATCCTTGAGCACTGAGATTTGTTGGAGGTCAGCCATCCTCTTATCCAACTCCTCGACGCTCCCCACGTAATCCTCAATCTCAGCAAATTTCTGCAAAGAAGACAAAGCAGTTCAAGGTCAGGTGATCCTCAAATGAACATGATATATGAGCAGGATATATGAGCAGGATATGTAAGCAGAATCAGTGATCCTTACCTCATTTAAGTATTCGAGGAACTGGTGCCGGATCAGTGGTAGGCCTTGTAGGTCCTCAACATCAGAGCTCTTTCTCTTTTTGCCACCCCTTCCTTTGCTGGGTGCCTTGGGGATTGAGACGCTCGGGCTTGCGATGGCCTTCTTCTTGGATTTGACAGTGTCAAGATCAGCCATACCGAACTTGGAGGCAACTTTGGAGGATTTTCCAGCACCTACACATTCAAAACAAGATGAGTATCCTTATCCTATTTGTGTGTAACTATTTATTTAAACTATTAATTATACCAAAAACAGGATACTTACTTGACATGGTGACTGAGCCTGAGGATATCTCTTGTGAATCCTGGGTATTGGTGTTGAATGTTCTTGTTGCAGGATCAAGCTTTCCGAAAGCAGCGAGTCTCTCTTTGGCAGCAGGAGTCAGTTTGAGGTGTGAAACGGTAACAGCTGCATAACAAAGAACAAAAGGGTGTTAGTGATCCTCATACAAAAGGAGATTATCTGGTGATCCTTCTCAGGATCCTCTATCCTACCATGGGTGCACCACTCCCTGGGCAGATCCTTCCCGTTTGGGATAGTGTCTCTTCTGACAAAGAAGAAGCGTCGCTTCCAGTTCGTGTCATTTTTGGTAGCTTTGAAGACAGGGTGCTCTTCACCAGCTTTTCGTTTGAACAAGTATCGGTGGGATCCAAAAGTAGTGAGATCATACATCTCAGCCAGTTCTGACATTCCAAGATCAATCCCTTCCTGCTCGATGATCCTTTCAAGGGTGTATAAAACCCTCCAGATCATCGGCATAGCTTGGATGTAGGAGATGCCGGTGAGGGAAAAGAAAGATTGGGTGAATTGAGGGAAAGGATATGAGTATCCTATCGTAAAAGGAGTGACAGGGAAAGCTACCCAAGTCTCAGAGATGTAGTCACTCAGAGCAGTAGGATCGAAAGGTTTGAAGAAGGTGTTCGCCAGAAAGTAGTGCCGGATTTTATCAATTTGAGGGTCAGTAAAGCAACACCTCTCATTGGGAGAATCCTTGATGATCCCTTGACCCTTCAGAGGGCTGTTCTTCTTGAGATCCTTGGCAGGAGAATTTCGGAGCATCATACTTGACGGTGGTAAAGAAAGAAAAACAGAGTAAGAGAAAGGAAAAGAAGAAGGAAAGAGGATTATCTGGTTGATCTTCCAATACGAATATAAAGGGAGTTCTCTTGAATTTAAATGCTGATCGATCCCTATCTCTATCTCTTATTTATAATCATGATCTTGCAGGCATGTCACTTCGGTGACGTCAAAAGGGTAACGGCTAGTTCGATATTAACGGCTATATATCCGTTACTTAGTTGCGGATAAGATCAACAAAATATAACTCGTTTATGTTACATAATTACTCCTTATATTTTGGGGGCAATTGTTAGGGCAAGATTTTTTGATGACCTATGATCCTCACTTATTATCCTATTAGTGATCCTTACTTCTGTGACAGATAGTGATCCTCAGAAGTGCTTCAGGATCAGGATCATGGATCACCCTAAGGATCCTTATACTGACGATTGTTTACTTTGAATTTCGTATTGTTTTGCAGGAGTAACAAGTTGGACTTGGTCTTGGCAACGTTACTAAGGAATATTCCACGGTTATTTCGCACGTGTTTGACTGAAAATGGACGTTGTGGAGAACGTGGGAGCATGGCACGAATTGCGGACAGTTTGTTAGGCTAGTTAACTTCTATTTTAAAAGGGGTAGCGAGCTAGCTTTAGAAACACTTGGCTAATTTTGGCTACACACACTCGTACAACCGCACTCTTGAGCATACGGCAAAACACTTAGCAATTTTTACACATTTCTACACGTTACACCGTAGTGATTCTTGTACCTAGCTCTCTATTATCCAAAGTTGTAAACAATTATTGCTTAATTGGAAGTTGGTGATCGGTAGTTTCCATCACCCGAGGTTTTTTATGCCGGAGATCATTTATTGATCAAGGGCTTTTTCCTCGTATAAATCTTTGTGTCTCTTGTGCAATTTACTTCTAAGTGATCCTCATTGTTGTTCACCAATTCAAGCATCATACATGTTAGGGCAGGATTTTAAATGACCTGTGATCCTTACATGATATCCTAGTAGTGATCCTTGTTTCTGTGGCAGATAGTGATCCTCAGAAAAGCTTCAGGATCAGGGATCATCCTAAGGATCCTCATACTAACGATTGTTCTCTTTGAATTTCATGTTGTTTTGCAGGAATTACAAGTTGGACCTGGTCTTGGCAACGTCATTAAGGAATCTTCCACGCTAATTTCGCACATGCATAACCGGAAATGGACGTTGTGGAGAATATGGAAACTTAGCACAAATTACGGATAGTTTGTTAGGCTAAATTAACTTCTATTTCTAAATGGGTAACGAGCTAGTAGTTAGGTGACTTGCCTAAATTCAACCACACACACTTATATAAACTGCACTCTCGAGCATTTGGCAGAGGACGACACATTTCTTACACGCTCTAGCATACTACACCATAGTGATCCTTGTACCTAGCTCGTTACTATCCGAAGTTGTAAACATTATTTATTATATTTGAACTTGGTGATCGGTAGTTTCCATCACCTGAGGTTTTTTATGCCGAAGATCATTCGTTGATCAAGGGCTTTTTCCTCGTATAAATCTTTGTGTCACTTGTGCAATTTACATTTAAGTGATCCTTATCTTTATTCATCATTTCAAGCATCATTCCCCGTTACAGAGAGTTTGGTTGCATTATCCTTGTGTGATTTTTGACCAAAACAGTTTGGCGCCCACCGTGGGGCAATTGGTGCTTCATTCATAAGAAAATTTTCTGTTGGTGATCATTCCGGATCGTTGCATACGAATACATGGCTTCATCGGTGAAGAATACCTCTACTGCGATGTCTGCGGTCAATTCATCCCAGGGCATTCCACCTTTGCCTCCACCACCAGCTGGATCTCAGAAAAATGCTGAGAAGAAACCAACTCCTATTTTCTCTAAACCTCCAACTTCTTCTGCTTCCTATACTCCCACTACTAGTGACATATTTACTTTGATTTTGCAGATGAGAGATCATATACAGCAACAGGACAAGACCAATGACAGGATCCTCAAAGAAATCGGAGATCTCAAGAAACAAAAGAAAGCGGCAGAGGATCATTCTCCACTGGTGCCCAAATCTTTGAATTTTGATACTCCGATGATTACTTCTCAGCCATCAGAGGTTCCAGACGTTCAACATGTGGGTGGACCAATAGGAGTGCACTACGATTCAGCAATAGTGACTCAGGCATCAGGTTCATATTTTCAGCCGGCGGGATCCTATCCTCAGCATATAGGATCCTTCATGAATTCAGGAGCCTACTCAGGAGCACAGCAGGTTCAAGGATCCTCCTTTGTTCCAGGATCATCCCAGGTTCAAGGATCCTCCTTTGTTCCAGGATCATCCCAGGTTCAAGGATCCTCCTTTGTTCCAGGATCATCCCAGTTTCAGGGATCCTTCCAGATGCCAGGATCCTTGAAGAGTTTGCAAACAGGAAGTTCAGATGTCCATCAGGGAGATTTTATTCCAATGCAGACCATTGCTTCCACTGGTCCCTCCATCATCCCAGAGTCCCAGAAATATGGATTCACATCCAGTGTTCCTAACTTGAACCCAATGGAAGGTAACACTTTTAATAATTCTCTTACCACTAACCATGGATTCATGCAGGATGCAGGTATCAACCATGCTATGGCCAAAGAGCTGCAAAAACTGAAGGATATGATATCAAGTGTTCTAGGGGTGGTCAAACCTATCCCGGAGATTGCAGATGGAAGCCATAAGATATCTCATTTTGCACCACCAATTTGTGATGCTGAGATACCCAAAAGATTCCATATTCCGACTATGAAGCTGTATGATGGTTCAACGGATCCTGAGGAACACATAGCACAATACAGGGAGAGGATGGAGATCAATCCGATTCCAGAAAGGTTAAAGGAAGCGTGCCTATGCAAGGGATTTGGATCCACTCTTACTGGATCAGCTCTCAAATGGCTGCAAAGTCTTCCCCCTTACTTTATTACTTCATTTGCTAATCTAGTTAACTTATTCAATAATCAATTTTCTTGTAGTAGAAAATTTGAACGATTGACTAGTGATTTATATAGGATAACTCAGGGTCATAATGAATCATTAAGGGATTACATAACCAAATTTAGTAAAGAATCCTTGGACATTCCCAACTTGGATATAGCCACGGCTGTTGAGGCCTTCAAAATGGGATTACTTAGGGATTCATTGAAGTAAGGACTCGGGCACTCAGGTTCTCCGGCTAGAGGATGACAAGAGGATCCAGGAGAGACTAGCAGGATCCTCAAAACAAGAAAAGCAAGGATCCTCGTTCAAGAACAACAAATTCAAATCCTATAACAGAACTGACAACCAGAACGTGCATGCTGTTGACCAAGAAGATGATGATGAGGATTATCCTCCAATTTCTGAATATTGTTTTTCCGTTGATAACCATGAACTAATCCTTGCAATGCAGAATCTAGGAGAAAAAGCCAGATGGCATAGAAAAAATGACAAACCGGCCGCAATTAAAGACAAATCAAAGTGTGTGCACACCATGAGGATTTTGGGCATTTAAGAGAGGAATGCATCGCATTGAGAAAGGAAATTGGATATCTGCTGAGCAAGGGGCATTTAAAAGAGTTGCTGGGAAGAAAAAAGCCAAGGACTTAGGATCCTGAAAGGATCCCTGAAAAAGCACCAGCCCCTCCGGCAGATGCACAAGTGATAAACTTTATTTCTGGAGGATCAGACATCTGTGGTACATCCTTCTCAGCAGCTAAAAGGCATGCAAAGGAAGCTAAAATGGATAATGGAGAAAGACCTATTTGAACACCGAGTGTCTCGGAGGGAAAAGTCATAACCTTTGATGAGGATGATCGTGTTGACATCCAGGATCCTCATCATGATAGTTTAGTTATTACTCTTTTTATTTCTAACCATTTTGTCCGCAGGATCCTTATTGACGGAGGAAGCTCAATAAACATTATCCAGCTAGATGTTCTGAAGAAAATGGGTATCCCTGAATCAGATATCACACCAAGATCCTCCGTGCTTGTGGGATTTAGTGGCGAAACTAAGAGAACCCTGGGGGACATCAAACTCCCAATTTATGTGGAAGGATTACATAATTATCAAAAATTTTGTGTTATTGACTGTTTATCTTGTTGTAATGTTATCCTTGGCAGGCCCTGGATACACGATATGAAGGCAGTCCCATCCACCTACCATCAATGTGTGAGGCTCCCTAGCCCTTGGGGAATAGTCAAGATCGATAGTGATCAGCAGGAGGCTAAGGATTGTTACACCTCATCAATGAAACCAGCCTCGAAATCAAGGGAGCAATAGCAATTAAAGTATCTTCCAAGGGATGTCTTGGAGGCAAGAGAGCAGGATGTGGTCGAAATCCTCATGGATCCTAATGATCCTGAATCCAAAATCTATATTGGATCAGGGATCCTTGGCAAGATGAAAGAAGACCTTGTATCCTTCCTCAAAAGAAGAAAGTCTACCTTTGCATGGAAACATGAGGATATGACAGGTATATCGAAGGATATTATCACTCATAAACTTGGCATTGACAGGTCATTCAAACCAATCCATCAAAAAAGGAGGAAGTTTGCACCAGAAAGAAATGCCATTATCCAGGAAGAGGTAGAGAGATTGCTACGAGCAGGTAAATTCTTAGGATATATGGTAACCAAGAGGGGCATTGAAGCAAGCCCGGAACAAATCAAAACATTGGTGAATATCAAATCTCCTGCCAACGCTAAGGATGTGCAAAGGCTAACAGGCAGGATAGCAGCTTTAAACAGATTTATATCCAAATCCTCAGAGAAGTGTAAAGAATTCTATGATATCCTAAGGAAGAACAAGAAATTCGAGTGGACTGAGAAGCATGAGAGTGCTTTACGAGCCCTCAAAGAATACCTATCCTCAGCTCCAGCATTGATGAAACCAGAAAAGGGAGATGTGTTATCCTTGTATCTTGCGGTATCCTCAAAAGCAGTAAGTGCAGTCCTTGTTAAGGATCATGAAGGTACACAATATCCTGTCTATTATGTAAGTAAGAGTTTACTTGATGCTGAATCCAGGTATTCACACCTTGAAAAACTTATTCTTGCATTAATTATGGCATCTACTAAGTTAAGACATTATTTTGAAACTCATGTTATTGTTGTTAGAACTAATTTTCCAATTAAGAATGTCCTCAGGAAACCAGAGATGTCCGGAAGGATGGCTAAGTGGGCAGTAAAGCTTAGTGCCTATGATATAAGATATGAGCGTAGAACAACCATCAAATCCCAAGCATTAGCAGACTTTGTGGCTGATTTCAGTAGTGATTTACAAAAGGAAGCCGAATTGGAAGTCCAGCATCTGGAGGAGACCAAGGATCCTTGGATACTACATACTGATGGATCCTCAAATGTCAAAGGCACGGGGCTTGGTATACTACTAAAATCGCCACAGGGGGACATAATACCCCACTCCATAGCTTGTGAGTTCCAAGCCACTAACAATGAGGCTGAATATGAAGCCTTGATTGCTGGTTTGCAAATTGCTAAGCATATGGGGATCAGGTATCTTGAGGTATACGTGGATTCATTGTTAATCACTAATCACTTTTGTTTTGGTCAAAAATCACACAAGGATAATGTAACCAAACTTTATGTAAACGGGGTATGATGCTTGGTTAATTATGAAAGTAAAGGATCACTTCTGTGATAAAGATACAAAGACACAATGATTTATACGAGGAAAAAGCCCTTGATCAATGTATGATCTCCGGCATAAAAAACCTCGGGTGATGGCAACTACCGATCACCAACTTCAATATAAGAAAAATATAGTTACAACTTCGGATGATAATGAGCTGAGTACAAGGATCACTATTGTTTTGAGTGTCTAAGTGTGTGAGAATTGTGTTGTATGTCGTGTGGCCTCTTCCAAATGAGGAAGAGTGGTATTTATACAAGTGTAGGTGACCTATTTTAGGTAAAAGGACTAATTATCAGCTCATTACCCCTTTAGAAATAAAAGACAATCTAGCCTAAATTGCCGCCCATAAATCAAGCCAAGTTTCCATATCCTGTGCAACGTCTATCTCCGATTAAGCTCTTGCCATAATTGTGAAGACGCGTCCCTTGATCATCATGCTAAGAGCGTATCCTGCTAGATGTTCCTGCAAAATAACATTGCATTAAGCGGAGGTGACCGTTAGTATGAGGATCCTATAATGGTCCATGATCCTGATCCTGAAGTCCTGCTGAGGATCACTATCTGCCAAAGAAACAAGGATCATTGGTTAGGATCACGTGTAAGGATCATGTATAATAAAATTCCAGCCCTAACAATTGCCCCCAAAATATAAGGAGTTTATTGTAAATTAATGAGTTGTATTTTGTTTCGATCTTATCTCCAACGGGCGACTCCGAATAACTAGCCGTTACACATGGACTAGCCGTTGTGATCATTACGTCATAGATGTGACAATCCCTGCAGATCATGATTATAAATAGGAGATAGGGTGAGGATCAGTTTATATTTAAATTCAGGATATACTCCCTTTATAATCTCCACCGAAGATTGATCAGGTATTCTCCTCTTCTCTCTTTCCTTTCTCTATTCTCTTTGCTCTGTTTTCTGTTTTTACTCTGTTTCCATTCCGTCACAAGCATGTTGCTCCGGAATTCTCCTCACAAGGATTCCAAGAAGAGTAGTCCCCTAAAAAGCCAGGGGATCATCAAGGATTCTCCTACGGAGAGGTGTTGTTTTACTGACGCTCACGTAGACAGAATTCGTCATCGCTTTCCGGCGAATGCTGTTTTCAAATCCTTTGTTCCTACAGCTTTGAGCGACTTTGTTTCAGACGTCTGGGCGGCTTTTCCTGCTACTCCATTCACTATAGGGTATTCGTATCCTTTTCCAACCTTCACCCAATCTTTCTTTTCCTTAACCGGCATCTCTTATATCCAAGCTATGCCGATGATCTGGAGGGTTCTGTATACCTTCGAGAGGATCATTGAGCAGAAAGGGATTGATCTTGGGATGGCGGAGTTGGCCGAGCTTTATGATCTTACCACATTTGGTTCTCATCGGTACTTGCTGAAACGGAAAGCCGGGGAGGATCACCCTGTCTTCAAGGTCACTAAGAACGATACAAACTGGAAGCGTCGCTTTTTCTTTGTTAGGAGGGATTCCATCCCAGATGGGAAGGATCTGCCCAAGGAATGGGCCACTCATGGTAGGATAGAGGATCCTCGAAGGATCACTATCAGTCCTGTCTCATATGATGAGGATCACTAATGTCTTTTTTATCTCTTGTGCAGCTATATCCATCGCTCATCTGAAATTAACCCCTGCTGCAAGAGAGAGAGTCTTGGCTTTTAAAAAGCTTGATCCTGAGGTCAGAAGTTTCCAAGTCACCGTCCAAGATTCACAAGAAGTATCCTCTGCATCTGCCACTATGTCAAGTAAGTATCCTTATAGAAAATAAATTATATGTAAGATTGTTTGACTAATAAGGCAACTTATCTTGTTTTTTTGATTGTGTAGGCGCTGGGAAGTCTGCCAGGTCTGTCAAATCTGCTTCTAAATTTGGGATAGATGATCTCACCAACGTCAAGTCTTCGAGGAAGAAGGCTCCTGCTGCCAGTCCTTCAGTTTCAGCCCCCAAGGCACCTATCCGGGGCAAGGGAAAAAAGAGGAAAACCTCTGAAGATCTCCAAGGATTTCCCCTCCTCCGTCAGCAATTCCTTGACTACGTGAATGAGGTAAGGATCACTGCCCCTGTTGGTTATCCGTTTCGAATATCCTGTTTGTGTATCCTGTTTCTTTGAGGATCATCCGGTTCTGAACTTACCTTATTTCCCTTTTTGCAGAAACTTGCCGAGATCGAGACCTATCTTGGCCATGTTGAGGATCAAGAGAGCCAGATTGCCGACCTTCAACAAATGGGCGTGCTTAAGGATCTCAAGATAGCAGATCTTGAGAAGGAACTCCAGGCCACGAAGGATGAGGCTGCTCAGAGGTTGATCGATATGGATAGCGAGAAGCAGGAGATCACCCAGGATGCCAAGGTCTCTGCGGCAATTGCTATGTACAAGATACAACTTCAGATGGCTGAGGAGGCTCAGGATCCTATCTTTGACAAAAGCTCGTGGGACGTTGAAGGTTGGAAGGCAAGGCTGGCAGACCTGGAGGACGAGGATGAGGCTGAGGATATCCCCATGCTGGAAGGCGGTGATGCTGAAAAGGATCAGGGTGGAGAGGCTGGTGGTGATGGAGCAGCGAAGGAGTAGGCTGCATGATTGGGCGATGATGGATATTGTTGACTAGGCCGGAGCCCAATTTTTTAGGTTTAGTAATGGTTTTTTGTGGTTGTTGATGGTTTGTGAACAATTATGGTCTGTAATCTTCGAACGATAGTTTTTAGGGTTAAGGATCCTGGATCCTTTGAACAGTAGGTAGGATTGCAAAAGGTGGAGGGATCCTCTGTTTGGGGGATGAAGCCTTTGTGATCCTGCCGCTTTTAATTTCCTGCACAATGCTAAGACCGCATAGACAATGGACACCCTTTGCCAACCCATGTGGACGGGCCACGTTTTGCTGGTAGAAATGTGGGTTGGCAATTTTGACAACTTTTTGAAAGGGTTAAAGATCCTTTTGTTTAATAATATAACTTTAATTTTTCTGGCTTATCTCGTGTTGTTATCCTTATCTTCTTGTTTCTTGATTGTTTTTGTAGTATATTTAAAGTAACAAGGGGTGAAAATATGTTATCCAAATTTAGGATATGATCCCAGATCAAATATCCTGATATTGAAAATTTTCAAAGTACTTTAATTTAAGGATCTTAGGTTTGGTTGTCAAAGTGTAAGGGTCGGTTAGGATAGTGAGTATAATCAAAATGGTCAAGGATCATACCTGAGGATCCAAGTTAGGATCCTAACCTTCAATCGAGACAATCGTAGATAAGATTTTGATGGATAATAAGGATTAAGGATCCTTATGTGGTCTAACTTTGACAATCCTGAAAAACGAAGCACAACTTGGGACTAAGCCAATGTAAGAAATAAATTAGTAACTGGGGGCACGCCCAAAGGGTAACTGAGAATGATCCCGGAGGATCACTGGGGACAAGCCCATAGGATAACTGAGAATGATCCCGGAGGATCACTGGGGACAAGCCCAAAGGATAACTGGGAATGATCCCGGAGGATCACTGGGGACAAGCCCAAAGGATAACTGGGGACAAGCCCAAAGGATCGTATGTAAACTGGAGTATGGCCCTTTCTGGCGACTATCCAAACTTAGTGACATGAAAATGTCAAAACCTTAGCTAACGTGAAAACGTTAGAAACCTTAGGAACGGATGTATGGTACGTCTACCATTATACGTAGGATCCTAAATATAGCCAGTACGATGAGGTTGTCAGCCCCGGAAGTGGGTACTGGTCCCAAAGACGTGAACTATATCAGGATCATCGTGCGCTGCTGGCGGAAACTGGGGATAATCCCAAGGATAACTGGGGTTGGACCCAAGGATCTGCGGTGCTTTTGAAGATCTTTGACGATATGCTGAAGATACCTGAACTATCATAACTCAAATGTTTCGTGAGTAGAGGATGAAGGATACATGATCCTTATCCTTAGGTAAAAAGTAAGAAAATGCAATAGTTTCTAGGATAAGCATATTACCAGAGTAAGGATCACTGATATCACCGGGATCCTTCAAGGATACTTCAATGTAAGGATCACATGCATGAAGGATCATGTTCACATGAAATATTTCTTTAAGTGAACAGCATTCCAGGCTCTTGGTAACAAGTTTCCTTCCATGGTTAGCAACCTGTATGCCCCCTTTCCTGCTTCAGCTTCAATCAAGTAGGGACCTTCCCATTTTGGTGCTAACTTCCCGTCAGCAGGATTGATAGTATTTTGAAATGCTTTTCTCAACACCATATCTCCGACTTGGAATTTCCTTAATCATACATTTTTGTTGTAGGCACCAGCCATTCTTTGTTGGTAGCTTGCCATCCTTATCCTAGCTAGATCCCTGATTTCTTCAATAGTATCCAAATCCTGAGCTAGAATTGTAGCATTTTCTTCAGGATCACGAGCACTTGTTCTAGCAGTTGGGATCACCATTTCTGTTGGGATCACTGCTTCTGCCCCAAATACTAAAGAGAAAGGTGTTTGACCAGTGGCATTCTTGGGAGTTGTTCTATCAGCCCATAGCACATAAGGTAACTCCTCTGCCCATTTCCCCTTCTTGGATCCTAGCTTCTTCTTCAGATTGTTGATGATGATCTTGTTGGATGATTCTGCTTGACCATTGGCTTGTGGATGAACTGGTGTTGATGTTATCATCTTGATTCCCCAACTGTCACAAAAGTTAGTGGTTCTGCTTCCAATGAATTGGGAGCCATTATCACATACAATTTCAGAGGGGATGCCAAATCTAGTTATAATGTTTCTTTTAATGAAGGATATGACTTCCTTTTCTCTGACTTGGGCGAAGGCTTCAGCTTCTATCCACTTAGAAAAATAGTCAGTCATGGCAAGCATAAATACTTTTCCACCAGCTGCTTTAGGAAGCTTGCCAACTATATCCATTCCCCATCTCATGAATGGCCAAGAGGATGGTATTGGGTGTAAAAATTCAGCTGGCTGATGGAGGATATTGCTATGTCTTTGGCAAGGATCACACTTCTTAGCATACTCTACAGCATCCCTTTTCATGGTTGGCCAGTAGTATCCTGTTCTAAGGATCCTCGAGAACAATGCTCTGCCCCCGGTGTGGTTTCCACAATCTCCTTCGTGGAAATCTTTCAATACTTCTTCAATTTCAGGATCCTCAATACATCTCAAATATGGTCCTGCAAGAGATCGCTTATATAATACATCATTCAAAATTGTGAACTGAGATACCTTAATCCTGAAAGCTCTAGGATTTTCTTCCATCGGAATCTCCCCGTGTTGCAAGTATCTCATGATTGGTGAGATCCATGATCCTGAATAAGGTTGAGCTTCTTCACTAGGGATCATCGCAGTATCCTCTTCTATTTCCATGGCCACCTGATTTTTGATAGCAGGAGCCAGGATATGGATGATAGGGATACTTATATCTTCTGGAATCTTCAAGGATGATCCTAGGTTGGCCAATGCATCAGCCTCTGTGTTTTCCTCCCTTGGTACCTGTGTCAAGCTGAAAGAAACAAAGGAGAGTGCCAATTCTTTGACTATCTCTAAATACTTGGTTAGTTTTGCACCTTTAACAGCATAGGACCCATTAAAGTGATTAGTGATCAACAATGAGTCTACATATACTTCGAGATATTTTACCCCCATATCCTTAGCGATTTGCAAGCCAGCAATTAAGGCTTCATATTCAGCCTCATTGTTAGTTGCTTGGAATTCACAGGCTATGGAGTGGGGTATTATGTCCCCCTGTGGCGATTTTAGTAGGATCCCGAGCCCTGTGCCCTTGACATTTGAGGATCCGTCAGTGTGTAATATCCAAGGATCCTTGGTTTCATCCAGCTGCTGGACCTCCAATTCTGCTTCTTTTTGTAGATCACTACTGAAATCAGCCACAAAGTCGGCTAAGGCTTGTGATTTAATGGCTGTTCTTGGTTCATATCTTATATCATGGGCACTAAGCTTCACTGCCCACTTAGCCATTCTCCCTGACATCTCCGGTTTCCTGAGGACATTCTGGATTCGGCATCAAGTAGACTTTTACTTACATAGTAGATAGGATATTGTGTACCTTCGTGATCCTTGACAAGGACAGCACTTACAGCGGTTGAGGATACCGCCAGGTATAAGGATAACACATCTCCTTTTTCCGGTTTTGCTAATGCTGGTGCTGAGGACATATATTCTTTAAGGGCTTGTAAAGCGTTCTCATGCTTCTCAGTCCATTCAAACTTCTTATTCTTCCTTAGGATATCGTAAAATTCTTTGCATTTTTCTGAGGATTTCGATATGAACCTGTTCAGAGCTGCTATCCTGCCTGTCAGTCTTTGAACATCCTTGGCATTGGCAGGAGATTTGATATTTACTAATGCTTTGATTTGTTCCGGACTTGCTTCAATGCCCCTCTGAGTTACCATGTATCCTAGGAACTTTCCTGCCTTAACACCAAAATGGCATTTTGAAGGATTAAGTTTCATGTTGTAATTATCAAGGATATCGAATGCTTCTTCCAAGTCCCTTAGGTGATCCTCAGCTTTCTTTGACTTGACCACCATATCATCTATGTACACCTCCATAGTTTTTCCAATTTGATCTTTGAACATCATATTTACCAGCCTTTGATATGTTGCACCTGCATTTCTTAGTCCAAAAGGCATGGCAATATAACAATATAAACCGGTTGGGGTCATAAAGGCTGTATCCTCTTGGTCAGATGGTTCCATCTGAATTTGTTGGAATCCAGATGATGCATCCATAAAGGTCAATAGTTCATGCCCCGCCGTTGCATCCACCATGGAGTCAATGTGGGGTAATGGGAAAGGATCCTTGGGACATGCCTTATTCAAATCAGTGAAATCGACACATACCCTCCACTTTCCATTTTTCTTTTGGACAACAACCACATTGGCTAACCATTTTGGATATTTTACTTCTCTGATCATACCTGCTCGAAGTAGTCTCTCTACTTCTTCTTGGATAATGGCATTCCTTTCTGGTGCAAACTTCCTCCTTTTTTGATGGATTGGCTTGATAGACCTGTCAATGCCAAGTTTGTGAGTAATAATATCCTTAGATATACCTGTCATGTCTTCATGTTTCCAAGCAAAGGTGGATTTTCGTCTTTTGAGGAAGGATAGTAAATCTTCTTTCATCTTGCCAAGGATCCCTGACCCGATATAGATTTTTGACTCAGGATCACTAGGATCCAAAAGGGTTTCGTCCACATCCTGTTCCCTTGCCTCCAAGACGTTCCTCGGAGGATACTGTAATTGCTATTGCTCCCTTGGCTTCGAGGTTGGCTTCATAGATGAGGTATAACAATCCTTAGCCTCCTGCTGATCACTGTCGATCTTGATTATCCCCCATGGGCTATGGAGCTTCACACATTGATGGTAGGTGGATGGGACTGCTTTCATATCGTGTATCCAAGGCCTGCCAAGGATAACGTTGCAACAAGATAAACAGTCAATAACACAAAATTTCTGATAATTATGTAATCCTTCCACGAAGATTGGGAGTTTGATGTCCCCCAGAGTTTTCTTCGTTTCTCCACTGAATCCTACAAGCACGGAGGATCTCGGTGTGATGTCTGATTCTGGGATACCCATTTTCTTCAGAACATCAAGCTGGATAATGTTCACTGAGCTTCCTCCATCGATAAGGATCCTGCGGACAAAATGGTTAGAGATAAAGAGAGTAATAACTAAACTATCATGATGAGGATCCTGAATGTTAATGCGATCATCCTCATCAAATGTTATCGTCTTCCCTTCTGAAACACTTGATGTTCTAATAGGCCTCTCTCCATTATCCATTTTTGATTCTTTTGCATGTCTTTTGGCCGCCGAGAAGGATGTACCACAGATGTCTGATCCTCCGGATATAAAGTTGATCACTTGTGCATTTGCCGGAGGTGATGGAGCTTTTTCGGGGATCCTTTCAGGATCCTGGGTCCTTTGCTTTTTTCTCCCCAGCAATTCTTTTAGATGCCCCTTGCTTAGCAGGTATCCAATTTCTTTTCTTAAGGCTATGCAATCTTCAGTTAGATGCCCGAAATCCTCGTGGTATGCACACCATTTTGACTTGTCTTTAGTCCCGGATGGTTTATCATTCTTCCTGGGCCACCTAGCTTTTTCACCTAGGTTCTGCATTGCAAGGATCAGTTCATGATTATCAACAGAAAAACAATATTCTGAGATTGGAGGATATTCTTCATCATCCTCTTCCTGGTCAACAGCATGCACATTCTTATTTTCATTTCTATGGTAGGATTTGAATTTGTTGCTCTTGAAGGAGGATCCTTGCTTATCTTGTTTTGAAGATCCTACTTGTCTCTCCTGGATCCTCTTGTCATCCTCTAGCCGGATGAACCTGAGTGCCCGAGTTCTTACTTCATCTAAGTTCCTGCATGGTGTCATAACAAGATCATCATAGAATAATGAATCCTTAAGCAGTCCCATTTTGAAGGCTTCAACAGCCGTAGCCGTATCCAAGTTGGGAATGTCCAAGGATTCTTTACTAAATTTAGTTATATAATCTCTTAATGATTCATTATGACTTTGGGTTACCCTATATAAATCACTGGTTAATCTTTCAAATTTTCTACTACAAGAAAATTGGTTGTTGAATAAATTAACTAAATTAGCAAATGAAGTAATAGAGTAAGGGGGAAGACTTAGTAGCCATTTAAGAGCTGATCCAGTAAGAGTGGATCCAAATCCTTTACATAAGCATGCTTCCTTCAATTTTTCTGGGATAGGATTGATCTCCATCCTTTCCCTGTATTGTGCTACGTGTTCCTCTGGATCCGTTGTACCGTCATACAGCTTCATAGTAGGGATATGGAACCTTTTGCGTACCTCTGCATCACAGATTGGTGGTGCAAAACGAGATACCTTATGGCTCCCATCTGCAATTTCAGGTATAGGTCTAACTACTCCTGGAACACTCGAGATCATGTCCTTTAGTTTCTGTAATTCCCTGGCCATAGCATGATTGACACCTGTATCCTGCATTAATCCATGGTTAGTGGCAAGATAATTATTTAAAGTGTTACCTCCCATTGGGTTCAAATTAGGAACAGTGGTTGTGAATCCAAGTTGCTGGGATTCAGGGACAATGGAGGGACCAGTGGAGGCTATGGTCTGCATCGGAATGAAGTCCCCTTGATGGACATCCGGATTTCCTGTTTGCAAACTTCTTAGGGATCCTGGCATTGGGAAGGATCCTGGTACAAAGGAGGATCCTTGAACCTGGAGTGATCCTGGAACAAAGGAGGATCCTTGAACCTGGGATGATCCTGGGACAAAATAGGATCCTTGAAGTTGCTGTGTTCCAGGATAGACTCCTGAATTCATGAAGGATCCCATATACTGAGGATAGGATCCTGCTGGCTGAAAATGTGAGCCTGATGTCTGAGTCATTGCTGCCGACTTGAGGTGTAATCCTCTTGACTCCCCTATGATTTGTACGTCCGGGGTCCCCGATGGCTGGGAAGTGATCATTGGAGTCTCGAAGCTCAAGGATTTGGGCATCAGTGGGGAATGATCCTCTGCCGCTTTCTTTTGTCTTTTGAGGTCTCCAATTTCCCTGAGGATCCTGTCATTAGTCTCATCCTGCCGCTGCATACGATCCTTCATCTGCAAAATTAAAGCAAACACATCACTAGTACTGGGAATAGAAGAATTCATAGCAGAAGAAGATGGAGGTTTAGAGGAAGTAGGAGTTGGTCTCTTCTCAGTATTTTTCTGAGATCCTGCCGGTGGAGGAGGCAGAGTGGTCTGTGATGAGGTGACTGCAGACATCGCTGTGGACGTGTTCTTCAATGATGAAGCCATGTAACTCTTCGAAATGATTTCGAACAAAAGATTTTCTTATGAATGAAGCACCAATTTCCCCACGGTGGGCGCCAAACTGTTTTGGTCAAAAATCACACAAGGATAATGTAACCAAACTTTATGTAAACGGGGTATGATGCTTGGTTAATTATGAAAGTAAAGGATCACTTCTGTGATAAAGATACAAAGACACAATGATTTATACGAGGAAAAAGCGCTTGATCAATGTATGATCTCCGGCATAAAAAACCTCGGGTGATGGCAACTACCGATCACCAACTTCAATATAAGAAAAATATAGTTACAACTTCGGATGATAATGAGCTGAGTACAAGGATCACTATTGTTTTGAGTGTCTAAGTGTGTGAGAATTGTGTTGTATGTCGTGTGGCCTCTTCCAAATGAGGAAGAGTGGTATTTATACAAGTGTAGGTGACCTATTTTAGGTAAAAGGACTAATTATCAGCTCATTACCCCTTTAGAAATAAAAGACAATCTAGCCTAAATTGCCGCCCATAAATCAAGCCAAGTTTCCATATCCTGTGCAACGTCTATCTCCGATTAAGCTCTTGCCATAATTGTGAAGACGCGTCCCTTGATCATGATGCTAAGAGCGTATCCTGCTAGATGTTCCTGCAAAATAACATTGCATTAAGCGGAGGTGACCGTTAGTATGAGGATCCTATAATGGTCCATGATCCTGATCCTGAAGTCCTGCTGAGGATCACTATCTGCCAAAGAAACAAGGATCATTGGTTAGGATCACGTGTAAGGATCATGTATAATAAAATTCCAGCCCTAACAACTTTAATGGATACTATGCTGTTAAAGGTGAAAAACTAACTAAATATTTAGAGATAGTCAAAGAATTGGCACTCTCCTTTGTTTTCTTTAGTTTGACACAGGTACCAAGGGAAGAAAATACAGAAGCTGATGCATTGGCTAATCTAGGATCATCTTTGAAGATCCCAGAGGATATAAGTATCCCCATTATCCATATCCTGGCTCCTGCTATTGAAAATCAAGTGGCCATGGAAATAGAAGAGGATTCTGCAATGATCCCTAGTGAGGATACTCAATCTTATTCAGGATCATGGATCTCACCAATCATGAGATACTTACAACACGGAGAGATTCCTATGGGAGAAAACCCTAGGGCTTTCAGAATTAAGGTATCTCAATTCACAATCTTAAATAATATGTTGTATAAGCGATCTCTTGCAGGACCATATTTAAGATGTATCGAGGATCCTGAAGTTCAAGAAGTTTTAAAAGACTTCCATGAAGGAGATTGTGGAAACCACACTGGAGGCAGGGCATTGTTCTCAAGGATCTTAAGGACAGGATACTACTGGCCAACTATGAAAAGGGATGCTGTGGAGTATGCTAAGAAGTGTGATCCTTGTCAAAGACACAGCAATATCCTTCATCAGCCGGATGAATTTCTACATCCTATATCCTCCTCTTGGCCATTTATGAGATGGGGGATGGATATAGTTGGCAAGCTCCCTAAGGCACCTGGTGGAAAAGTGTTCATGCTTGCTATGACTGATTACTTCTCCAAGTGGATAGAGGCTGAAGCTTTTGCCCAAGTCAGAGAGAAGGAAGTTATATCCTTTATTAAGAGAAATATTATAACTAGATTTGGCATTCCTTCTGAAATTATATGTGATAATGGTATTAAAAGAAATATTTCTTTTAATAAAGGATATAACTTCCTTTTCTCTGACTTGGGCAAAGGCTTCAGCCTCTATCCACTTGGAGAAGTAATCAGTCATAGCCAACATGAACACTTTTCCACCAGGTGCCTTAGGGAGCTTGCCAACTATATCCATCCCCCATCTCATAAATGGCCAAGAGGAGGGTATAGGATGTAGAAATTCAGCCGGCTGGTGAAGGATATTGCTGTGTCTTTGATAAGAATCACACTTCTTAGCATACTCCATAGCATCCCTTTTCATAGTTGGCCAGTAATATCCTGTCCTTAAGATCCTTGAGAACAATGCCCTGCCCCCAGTGTGGTTTCCGCAATCTCCTTCATGGAAGTCTTTTAAAACTTCTTGTACTTCAGGATCCTCGATACATCTCAAATATGGTCCTGCAAGAGATCGCTTATACAACATATTATTTAAGATTGTGAATTGAGATACCTTAATTCTGAAAGCCCTAGGGTTTTCTCCCATAGGAATCTCCCCGTGTTGTAAGTATCTCATGATTGGTGAGATCCATGATCCTGAATAGGATTGAGTATCCTCACTAGGGATCGTTGCAGAATCCTCTTCTATTTCCACGGTCACTTGATTTTCAATAGCAGGAGTCAGGATATGGATGATGGGGATACTTATATCATCTGGAATCTTCAAGGATGATCCTAGATTAGCCAATGCATCAGCTTCTGTATTTTCTTCCCTTGGTACCTGTGTCAAACTAAAGACAACAAAGGAGATTGCCAATTCTTTGACTATCTCTAAATATTTGGTTAGTTTTTCACCTTTAACAGCATAGGATCCATTAAAGTGATTAGTGATTAACAATGAATCCACGTATACCTCAAGATACCTGATCCCCATATGCTTAGCAATTTGCAAACCAGCAATCAAGGCTTCATATTCAGCCTCATTCTTAGTGGTTGGAACTCACTAGCTATGGAGTGGGGTATTATGTCCCCCTGTGGCGATTTTAGTAGTATACCAAGCCCCGTGCCTTTAACATTTGAGGATCCATCAGTATGTAGTATCCAAGGATCCTTGGTCTCATCCAGCTGCTGGACTTCCAATTCGGCTTCCTTTTGTAAATCACTACTGAAATCAGCCACAAAGTCTGCTAATGCTTGAGATTTGATGGCTGTTCTAGGCTCATATCTTATATCATGGGCACTAAGCTTTACTGCCCACTTAGCCATCCTTCCGGACATTTCTGGTTTCCTGAGGACATTCTTAATTGGAAAATTAGTTCTAACAACAATAACATGGGTTTCAAAATAATGTCTTAGTTTAGTAGATGCCATAATTAGTGCAAGAATAAGTTTTTCAAGGTGTAAGTATCTGGATTCAGCATCAAGTAAACTCTTACTTACATAATAGACAGGATATTGTGTACCTTCATGATCCTTAACAAGGACTGCACTTACTGTTTTTGAGAATACCGCAAGATATAAGGATAACACATCTCCTTTTTCTGGTTTCATCAACGCTGGAGCTAAGGACAGGTATTCTTTGAGGGCTTGTAAAGCACTTTCATGCTTCTCAGTCCATTCGAATTTCTTGTTCTTTCTTAGGATATCATAGAATTCTTTACACTTTTCTGAGGATTTGGATATAAATCTGTTTAAAGCTTCTATCCTGCCTGTTAGCCTTTGCACATCCTTAGCGTTGGCCGGAGATTTAATATTCACTAATGCTTTGATTTGTTCCGGGCTTGCTTCAATGCCCCTCTTGGTTACCATATATCCTAAGAATTTACCTGCCTTTACACCAAAGTGACATTTTGAAGGATTATGCTTCATGTTATATCTGCCAAGGATATCAAATGCTTCCTCCAAGTCTCTTAGGTGATCCTCAGCTTTTATGGATTTTACCACCATATCATCTATGTACACCTCCATAGTCTGTCCAATCTGATCCTTGAACATCATATTCACCAGTCTTTGATATCTTGCACCTGCATTCCTTAATCCAAACGGCATAGCAATATAACAATATAAACCGGTTGGGGTCATAAAAGCCGTATCCTCTTGGTCAGATGGTTCCATCTGAATTTGTTGGAATCCAGATGAAGCATCCATAAAGGTTAACAGTTCATGACCTGCTGTTGCATCCACCATGGAGTCAATGTGGGGTAATGGGAAAGGATCCTTGGGACATGCCTTATTTAAATCAGTGAAATCGACACAAACCCTCCACTTTCCATTTTTCTTTTGAACAACAACCACATTGGCCAGCCATCTTGGATATTTTACTTCTCTAATCATACCTGCTCGTAGCAATCTCTCTACCTCTTCCTGGATAATGGCATTTCTTTCTGGTGCAAACTTCCTCCTTTTTTGATGGATTGGTTTGAATGACCTGTCAATGCCAAGCTTATGAGTGATAATATCCTTAGATATACCTGTCATATCCTCATGTTTCCATGCAAAGGTAGATTTTCTTCTTTTGAGGAAGGATACGAGGTCTTCTTTCATCTTGCCAAGGATCCCTGATCCGACATAGATTTTGGATTCAGGATCATCAGGATCCATGAGGATTTCGTCCACATCCTGCTCTCTTGCCTCCAAGACATCCCTTGGAGGATACTTTAATTGCTATTGCTCCCCTGATTTCGAGGCTGGTTTCATTGATGTGGTGTAACAATCCTTAGCCTCCTGCTGATCACTATCGATCTTGACTATTCCCCAAGGGCTAGGGAGCTTCACACATTGATGGTAGATGGATGGGACTGTCTTCATATCGTGTATCCAGGGCCTGCCAAGGATAACATTACAACAAGATAAACAGTCAATAACACAAAATTTTTGATAATTATGTAATCCTTCCACATAAATTGGGAGTTTGATGTCCCCCAGGGTTCTCTTAGTTTCTCCACTAAATCCTACAAGCACGGAGGATCTTGGTGTGATATCTGATTCAGGGATACCCATTTTCTTCAGAACATCAAGCTGGATAATGTTTACTGAGCTTCCTCTGTCAATAAGGATCCTGCGGACAAAATGGTTAGAAATAAAGAGAGTAATAACTAAACTATCATGATGAGGATCCTGGATGTCTACGCGATCATCCTCATCAAAGGTTATCACTTTTCCTTCCGAGACACTTGATGTTCGAATAGGTCTTTCTCCATTATCCATTTTAGCTTCCTTTGCATGCCTTTTAGCTGCTGAGAAGGATGTACCACAGATGTCTGATACTCCAGAAATAAAGTTTATCACTTGTGCATCTACCGGAGGAGCTGGAGCTTTTTCAGGGATCCTTTCAGGATCCTGAGTCCTTGGCTTTTTTCTTCCCAACAACTCTTTTAAATGCCCCTTGCTCAGCAGATATCCAATTTCCCTTCTCAATGCGATGCATTCCTCTGTTAAATGCCCAAAATCCTCATGGTATGCACACCACTTTGATTTGTCTTTAATTGCGGCTGGTTTGTCATTTTTTCTAGGCCATCTGGCTTTTTCTCCGAGATTCTGCATTGCAAGGATTAGTTCATGGTTATCAACGGAAAAACAATATTCAGAAATCGGAGGATAATCCTCATCATCCTCTTCTTGGTCAACAGCATGCACGTTCTGGTTGTCAGTTCTGTTATAGGATTTGAATTTGTTGTTTTTGAAAGAGGATCCTTGCTTTTCTTGTTTTGACGATCCTGCTTGTCTCTCCTGGATCCTCTTGTCATCCTCTAGCCGGATGAACCTGAGTGCCCGAGTCCTTACTTCGTCTAGGTTCCTGCATGGTGTCATAACAAGATCATCATAGAACAATGAATCCCTAAGCAATCCCATTTTGAAGGCCTCAACAGCCGTGGCTATATCCAAGTTGGGAATGTCCAAGGATTCTTTGCTAAATTTGGTTATGTAATCCCTTAATGATTCATTATGACCCTGAGTTATCCTATATAAATCACTAGTCAATCGTTCAAATTTTCTGCTACATGAAAATTGGTTATTGAATAAGTTAACTAAATTAGCAAATGAAGTAATAGAGTAAGGGGGAAGACTTAGCAGCCATTTGAGAGCTGATCCAGTAAGAGTGGATCCAAATCCCTTGCATAGGCATGCTTCCTTTAACCTTTCTGGAATCGGATTGATCTCCATCCTCTCCCTTATGGCTTCCATCTGCAATCTCCAGGATAGGTTTGACCACCCCTGGAACACTTGATAACATATCCTTCAGTTTCTGCAGTTCTTTGGCCATAGCATGGTTGATACCTGCATCCTGCATGAATCCATGGTTAGTGGTAAGAGAATTATTAAAAGTGTTACCTCCCATTGGGTTCAAGTTAGGAATACTGGATGTGAATCCATATTGCTGGGACTCTGGGAGGATGGAGGGACCAGTGGAAGCAATGGTCTGCATTGGAATTGTTTTGGTCAAAAATCACACAAGGATAATGCAACCAAACTCTCTGTTAACGGGGAATGATGCTTGTAATGATGAATAAAGAAAAGGATCACTTATATGTAAACTGCACAAGTGGCACAAAGATTTATATGAGGAAAAAGCCCTTGATCAATGAATGATCTCCGGCATAAAAAACCTCGGGTGATGGAAACTACCGATCACCAAACTTCAATATAATAAACAATGTTTACAACTTTGGATGATAACGAGCTAGGTACAAGGATCACTATGGTGTAGTATGCTAGAGCGTGTAAGAAATGTGTCGTGTCCTCCGAATGCTTGAGAGTGCCCTTTCTATAAGTGTGTGTGGTTGAATTTAGGTAAGTCACCTAACTACTAGCTCGTTACCCCTTTAGAAACAGAAGTAAATTTAGCCTAACTAATTGCCCGTAATTTGTGCTAAGTTTCCATATTCTCCACAACGTCTATTTCTGGTTATGCATGTGCGAAATTAGCGTGAAAGATTCCTTAATAGCGTTGCCAAGACCAGGTCCAACTCGTAATTCATGCAAAACAACATTAAATTCAAAGAGAACAATCGTTAGTATGAGGATCCTTAGGATGATCCATTATCCTGATCCTGAAGTTCTTCTGAGGATCACTATCTGCCACAGAAACAAGGATCATTATTAGGATATTAGGTAAGGATCACAGGTCATTAAAAATCCTGCCCTAACAATTGCCCCCAAAATATAAGGAGTAATTATATAATATTAACGAGTTATATTTTGCTGATCTTATCTGTAACTAACTCAACGGATATATAGCCGTTGTGAACGAACTATCCGTTGCAATCCTGACGTCACGGAGGTGACAGCCCTGCACAAATCATGATTATAAATAGAGATAGGGATAGGATCGTTTGCATTTAAAATCAAGAACTTCTCCCTTTATAACCGCAACCACAGGATTGAACAGGTATTCCCCTTCATCTTCTCTCTTGCTTGCTCTGTTTTTCATCTTGTATCTATTTCGTTCAAAAAATGTTGCTCCGGAATTCTCCTGCCAAGGATCTTCAGAAGGAAAGCCCCTTCAAAGGCCAAGGAATCATCACAGACTCTGCTAAAGAACGCTGCATCTTCACTGATCCCCAAATTGACAGGATTCGATGCTGTTTTCCTGCAAATACTGTGTTCAAAGCCTATGAGCCTTCTGCCCTGAGCGATCACACCTCCGATTCATGGGTTGCCTTTCCTGTGACCCCGTTTGTCATAGGTTACACGCATCCCTTTCCAGCCTTCACCCAGGCCTTCTTCTCTTTGACCGGCATATCTTATATCCAGGCTATGCCGATGATCTGGAGGATTTTGTATACCTTTGAGAGGATCATCGAGCAAGAGGGGATAGACTTAGGTATGGCCGAGTTAGGTGAGCTGTACGATCTGACCACCTTTGGTTCCCATCGTTATCTGTTCAAACGTAGACCTGGGGAGGAGCATCCGATCTTCAAGGCTACCAAGAATGACACCAACTGGAAGCGGCGATTCTTTTTTGTAAGGAGAGATACCATCCCTGATGGGAAGGATTTGCCCAAGAAGTGGGCTACCCATGGTAGGATAGAGGATCCTGGGAAGGATCACCGTAGAACTTATCCTTTAGTATAAGGATCACTGATGTTCTGTTGTTTTCTTGTTGTGCAGCTATCTCCGTTTCACATCTTAAGTTGACTCCTGCTGCAAAAGAGAGACTCTTGGCCTTTAAGAAGCTTGATCCTGAAATAAGAACTTTCAAGATCACCACCCAGGATTCTCAGGAAGTATCCTCTGCTTCTGTCACAATGTCAAGTAAGTATCCTTATTTAAGGAGTATTTATATAATGAGAGTCAAATAAAATTAAGATACTTATCTTGTTTTGGTTGTGCAGGCGCTGGAAAATCCACCAAATCTTCCTCAAAGTTCGGCATCACTGATCTTACTAACGTCAAATCCTCTAAGAAGAAGACTCCTGCTGCTAGCCCAACTGCTTCGGCCCCTAAAGCACCTATCAGGGGAAAGGGAGGCAAGAAGAGAAAGGCCTCTGAAGCTGAGGATTTGCAAGGTCTGCCCCTGCTCCGCCAATAGTGTCTGGATTACATCAACGAGGTAAGGATCACCGTTCCTGCTTGTGTATCCTGCTAGTCTAAGGATCACTTGGCTTCTGACATCATTCCTTGTCTTCCTTGTAGAAATTTGCTGAGATAGAGACATATGTTGGCCATGTTGAGGATCAGGATCGCCAGATTGCTGACCTTCAACAGGTTGGGGTGTTGAAGGATCTCAAGATAGCCGATCTTCAGAAGGAGCTCCAGGCCACCAAGAATGATGCTGCCAAGATGCTGATCAACTTTGACTATGAGAAGCACGAGATCACCCAGGATGCCAAGGTCTCTGTCGCAATAGCTATGTACAAGATCCAGCTGCAAATGGCCATGGAAGCTCAGGATCCTGCTTTTGATAAGAGCACCTGGGATGTCGAAGGCTGGAAGGCTAGGCTGGCTGAACTGGAGGATGATGAAGAGGATGAGGAGATCCCGATGCTTGAGGGTGGAAGCACTGGCAAGGACCAAGGTGGTGAGGCAAGCGGAGCTGGTGGTGATGGTGCAGCGAAGGATTGAGCTGCAGGATTGGGCGATGATGGAAATTTCGAGACTTAGCCGGAGCCCAATTTTTTTTTTGTTTGGTGTTTGTTTGTTTGGACAATAGTTTTTAGGGTAAGGATCCATGATCCTTTGAACAATAGGTAGGATAATAGGTGGTGGAGGGATCCTCTGTTTGGGGGATGAAGCCACTTGTTATCCTGCCGACCTTTATTTCCTGCACTGCTATGACCGCATGAACAATGGACACCCTTTGCCAACCCATGTGGACGGGCCACGTTTTGCTAGTAGAAACGTGGGTTGGCAATTTTGACACCTTTTAAAGGGTTAAATATTTTGTGAATGAATAAAACTTTTTAACTTTTGACTTATCCTGTGATGTTATCCTTGTATATCCTTTAAACTTTCAATTGTTTTGATTTATACTTGTCTGAGTAAGAAAAGTTAAGCAAATTATGTTTAAGAAATTTAGGATATGATCCAGGATCAAATATCCTATAGTCGAAAACTTCCAAAAAGTAGTTTATTTTAAGGATCATGGGTTCAGTTGTCAAAGTATAAGGGTTATTCAAATGAATAATGAATAAAATAAAAAATAGTTAAGGATCATACCTGAGAATCCAAGTTAGGATCCTTACCTTTAATACTGTAACCAGGGGAAACATAAGAAAAACCTTAGTAGATAACAAGGATTGAGGATCCTTAGTTGTTTAACTTCGAAAACCTGAAAATAGAATATAACTTGGAACTGAGCCAATATAAAAGACAAGTTAGTAACTGGGGACAAGCCCAACAATTCAAAGGATAACTGGGGACAAGCCCAAAGGATAACTGGGGACAAGCCCAAAGGATAACTGGGGACAAGCCCAAGGATCATAGGTGAACTGGAGTATGGCCCTTACTGGCGACTATCCAAACTTAGTGACATGATAATGCCAAAACCTTAGCTAACGTGAAAACGTTAGAAACCTTAGGAACGGATGTATGGTACGTCTACCATTATACGTAGGATCCTAGGTATAGCCAGTACGATGGAATTATCAGCCCCTAAAGCGAGTACTGGTCCCAAAGACTTGAACTATACCAGGATCATCGTGCACTACAGGCGAAACTGGGGACAAGCCCAAGGATAACTGGGGACAAGCCCAAACAACTGGGGTTAAACCCAAGGATCTGAATTGCTTCTGAAGATTGTCGACAATATGCTAAGGATACCTGGACTATCAAAACTCGAAATCTTATGAGAGAAGGATTAAGGATACATGATCCTTATCCTTAAATAATAAAATAAGAAAATGAAATAGTTCAAGATTAGGATATTACCGGAGTAAGGATCATTGACACCTCAAGGATCCTTCAAGGATACCTCTAATGTAAGGATCATATGTGTCAGGAGGATCCTGGTCACATGAAATATTTCTTCAAGTGGACAGCATTCCAGGCTCTTGGTAACAAATTACCTTCCATGGTTAGCAATCTATATGCCCTCTTTCCTGCTTCGGCTTCAATCAAATAAGGGCCTTCCCATTTTGGTGCCAATTTCCCATCAGCAGGATTGGTGGTATTCTGGAATGCTTTTCTCAATACCATATCCCCAACTTGGAATTTCCTTATCCGACATTTTTGTTGTAAGCACCAGCCATTCTTTGTTGGTAGCTAGCCATCCTTATCCTAGCCAGATCCCTGATTTCCTCAATAGTATCCAAGCCTTGAGCCAGGTTTTCATCATTCTCCTCAGGATCATGGGTACTTGTTCTAGCAGTTGGAACCACCATTTCTGTTGGGATCACTGATTCTGCCCCAAATACCAAAGAGAATGGTGTTTGACCAGTAGCATTCTTAGGGGTTGTCCTATCAGCCCAAAGCACATAAGGTAATTCTTCTGCCCATTTCCCCTTCTTGGATCCAAGTTTCTTCTTCAGATTGTTGATGATGATCTTGTTGGATGATTCTGCTTGACCATTAGCTTGTGGGTGGACTGGTGTTGATGTTATCATCTTAATCCCCCAGCTGTCACAAAAGCTAGTAGTTCTGCTCCCAATAAATTGGGAACTGTTAGGGCTGGATTTTTATAATACACGATCCTTACATGTGATCCTAACCAGTGATCCTTGTTTCTTTGGCAGAAAGTGATCCACGTTGTGAAGGATATGGAAACTTGGCATGATTTAAGGGCGATAATTTAGGCTAGATTTACTTTTATTTCTAAAGGAGTAAGGAGCTGATTATTAGTTTGTTTACCTAAAATAGGCCAATCACACTTGTATATATAACACTCTTCCCCATTCGGAAGACACACGACACAATTCTCACACGCTTAGACACTCGAAACTATAGTGATCCTTGTACTCAGCTCATTATCATCCGAAGTTGTAACCATTTTTCTTATATTGAAGTTTGGTGATCGGTAGTTGCCATCACCCGAGGTTTTTTATGCCGGAGATCATACATTGATCAAGGGCTTTTTCCTCGTATAAATCATCGTGTCACTTGCATATTACTAACTAAAGTGATCCTTTACTTTTTCAACTAACCAAGCATCATTCCCCGTTTACATAGAGTTTGGTTGTATTATCCTTGTGTGATTTTTTGACCAAAACAGTTTGGCGCCCACCGTGGGGCAATTGGTGCTTCATTCATAAGAAAACTTTCTGTTCGAAATCATTTCAAAGAGTTACATGGCTTCATCATTGAAGAATACATCCACAGCGATGTCGGCAGTCAATTCATCTACTGGCATTCCACCTTTGCCTCCACCACCAGCTGGATCTCAGAAAAATGCTGAGAAGAGACCAACTTCTATCTCCTCTAAACCATCATCTTCTGCTCTAACTTCTTCTGTTCCCAGTACTAGTGATATATTTACTTTGATTTTGCAGATGAGGGATCGTATGCAGCAGCAGGATGAAACTAATGACAGGATCCTCAGAGAAATCGGAGATCTCAAAAGGCAAAAGAAAACGGCAGAGGATCATCCCAGGTTCAAGGATCCTCCTTCGTCCCAGGATCATCCCAGGTTCAAGGATCCTCCTTCGTTCCGGGATCATCCCAGGTTCAAGGATCCTCCTTTGTTCCAGAATCATCCCAGGTTCAAGGATCCTCCTTCGTCCCAGGATCATCCCAGATTCAAGAATCCCTACAGATACCAGGGTCCTTGAAGAATTTGCAAACAGGAAGCCTAGATGTCCATCAAGGAGATTTTATTCCAATGCAGACCATTGCTTCCACTGGTCCATCCATTATCCCAGAATCCCAGCAATATGGATTCACACCCAATGTTCCTAACTTGAACCCGATGGGAGGTAACACCTTAAATAATTATCTTACCACTAACCATGGATTCGTGCAGGATACAGGTATCAATCATGCTATGGCCAGGGAGTTACAGAAGCTGAAGGATATGATCTCAAGTGTTCCAGGGGTAGTCAAGCCTATCTCGGAGATTGCAGATGGAAGCCATAAGGTATCTCGTTTTGCACCACCAATTTGTGATGCAGAGGTACCCAAAAGGTTCCATATCCCTACTATGAAGCTGTATGATGGTACAACGGATCCTGAGGAGCACATAGCACAATACAGGGAGAGGATGGAGATCAATCCAGTCCCAGAAAAGTTAAAGGAAGCATGCCTATGTAAAGGATTTGGATCCACCCTTACTGGATCAGCTCTTAAATGGCTGCTAAGTCTTCCCCCTTACTCTATCACTTCATTTGCTAATTTAGTTAATTTGTTCAATAACCAATTCTCTTGTAGTAGAAAATTTGAAAGATTAACTAGTGATTTATATAGGGTAACTCAAAGTCATAATGAATCATTAAGGGATTATATAACTAAATTCAGTAAAGAATCCTTGGACATTCCCAACTTGGATATGGCCACGGCTGTTGAGGCCTTCAAAATGGGACTGCTTAAGGATTCATTGTTCTATGATGATCTTGTTATGACACCATGCAGGAACCTAGATGAAGTAAGAACTCGGGCACACAGGTTCATCCGGCTAGAGGATGACAAGAGGATCCAGGAGAGGCAAGTAGGATCCTCAAAACAGGAAAAACAAGGATCCACTTTCAAGAACAATAAGTTCAAATCCTACCATAGAAATGACAACCCGAACGTGCATGCTGTTGACCAAGAAGAGGATGATGAGGATTATCCTCCGATTTCTGAATATTGTTTTTCTGTTGACAATCATGAACTAATCCTTGCAATGCAGAATCTAGGAGAAAAAGCCAGATGGCCCAGAAAGAATGACAAACCATCCGGGACTAAAGACAAGTCAAAGTGGTGTGCATACCACGAGGATTTCGGGCATCTAACTGAAGAATGCATAGCATTAAGAAAAGAAATTGGATATCTGTTAAGCAAGGGGCATCTAAAAGAATTGTTGGGAAGAAAAAAGCAAAGGACTCAGGATCCTGAAAAGATCCCTGAAAAGGCTCCAGCCCCTCCGGCGAATGCACAAGTGATCAACTTTATTTCCGGAGGATCAGATATTTGTGGTACATCCTTCTCGGCAGCCAAAAGGCATGCAAAGGAAGCAAAAATGGATAATGGAGAAAGACCTATTCGAACATCAAGTGTCTCGGAAGGAAAGACGATAACGTTTGATGAGGATGATCGCATTAACATCCAGGATCCTCCTCATGATAGTTTAGTTATTACTCTCTTTATTTCTAACCATTTTGTCCGCAGGATCCTTATCGACGGAGGAAGCTCAGTAAACATTATCCAGCTTGATGTTCTAAAGAAAATGGGTATCCCAGAATCAGACATCACACCAAGATCCTCCGTGCTTGTGGGATTCAGTGGAGAAACGAAGAAAACTCTGGGGGACATCAAACTCCCAATCTACGTGGAAGGATTACATAATTATCAAAAATTTTGTGTTATTGACTGTTTATCTTGTTGCAATGTTATCCTTGGCAGGCCCTGGATACATGATTTGAAAGCAGTCCCATCCACCTACCATCAATGTGTGAAACTCCCTAGCCCATGGGGGATAATCAAGATCGACAGTGATCAGCAGGAGGCTAAGGATTGTTATACCTCATCCATGAAGCCAACCTCGAAGCCAAGGGAACAAAAGCAATTACAGATTCCTCCAAGGAATGTCTTGGAGGCAAGGGAACAAGATGTGGACGAAATCCTCTTGGATCCTAGTGATCCTGAATCAAAAATCTATATCGGATCAGGGATCCTTGGCAAGATGAAAGAAGACATAATATCCTTCCTCAAAAGAAGAAAATCTACCTTTGCATGGAAACATGAAGATATGACAGGTATATCTAAGGATATTATCACTCATAAACTTGGCATTGACAGGTCTATCAAACCAATCCATCAAAAAAGGAGGAAGTTTGCACCAGAAAGGAATGCCATTATCCAAGAAGAAGTAGAGAGACTACTTCGAGCAGGTATGATCAGAGAGGTAAAATATCCAAAATGGTTAGCCAATGTGGTTGTTGTCCAAAAGAAAAACGTTAAGTGGAGGGTATGTGTCGATTTCACTGATCTTAATAAGGCATGTCCCAAGGATCCTTTCCCATTACCCCACATTGACTCCATGGTGGATGCAACGGCGGGGCATGAACTGTTAACTTTTATGGATGCATCATCTGGATTCCAACAAATTCAGATGGAGCCATCTGACCAAGAGGATACGGCTTTTATGACCCCTACCGGTTTATATTGTTATATTGCCATGCCTTTTGGATTAAGAAATGCAGGTGCAACATATCAAAGGCTGGTGAATATGATGTTCAAAGATCAAATTGGACAGACTATGGAAGTGTACATAGATGATATGGTAGTAAAGTCAAAGAAAGCTGAGGATCACCTAAGGGACTTGGAGGAAGCATTTGATATCCTTGATAATTATAACATGAAGCTTAATCCTTCAAAATGTCACTTTGGTGTTAAAGCAGGTAAATTTCTAGGATATATGGTAACTCAGAGGGGCATTGAAGCAAGCCCGGAACAAATTAAAGCATTGGTGAATATCAAATCCCCTGCCAACGCTAAGGATGTGCAAAGGCTAACAGGCAGGATAGCAGCTCTAAAAAGGTTCATATCCAAATCCTCAGAAAGATGTAAAGAATTCTATGATATCCTAAGAAAGAACAAGAAATTTGAGTGGACTGAAAAACATGAGAATGCTTTACAAGCCCTCAAAGAATACATGTCCTCAGCTCCAGCATTGATGAAACCCGGAAAAGGAGATGTGTTATCCTTATACCTGGCGGTATCCTCAACAGCTGTAAGTGCAGTCCTTGTTAAGGATCATGAAGGTACACAACATCCTGTCTATTATGTAAGTAAGAGTTTACTTGATGTTGAATCCAGGTACTCACACCTTGAAAAACTTATTCTTGCATTAATTATGGCATCTACTAAGCTAAGACATTATTTTGAAACCCATGCTATTGTTGTTAGAACTAATTTTCCAATCAAGAATGTCCTCAGGAAACCAGAGATGTCCGGAAGGATGGCTAAGTGGGCAGTAAAGCTTAGTGCCCATGATATAAGATATGAGCCTAGAACAACCATCAAATCTCAAGCATTAGCAGACTTTGTGGCTGATTTCAGTAGTGATCTACAAAAGGAAGCCAAATTGGAGGTCCAGCAGCTGGATGAGACCAAGGATCCTTGGATACTACATACTGATGGATCCTCAAATGTCAAAGGCACAGGGCTTGGCATACTACTAAAATCGCCACAGGGGGACATAATACCCCATTCCATAGCTTGTGAGTTCCAAGCCACTAATAATGAGGCTGAATATGAAGCCTTAATTGCTGGCTTACAAATTGCTAAGCATATGGGGATCAGGTATCTTGAGGTATACGTGGATTCATTGTTAATCACTAATCACTTTAATGGATCCTATGCTGTGAAAGGTGAAAAACTAACCAAATATTTAGAGATAGTCAAAGAATTGGCACTCTCCTTTGTTTCTTTCAGTTTGTCACAGGTACCAAGGGAGGAAAATACAGAAGCTGATGCATTGGCCAATCTAGGATCATCTTTGAAGATCCCAGAGAATATAAGTATCCCCATCATCCATATCCTGGCTCCTGCTATTGAAAAACAGGTGGCCATGGAAATAGAAGAGGATACTTCAATGATCCCTAGCGAGGATACTCAATCTTATTCAGGATCATGGATCTCACCAATCATGAGATACTTACAACACGGGGAGATTCCTATGGGAGAAAATCCTAGGGCTTTCAGGATTAAGGTATCTCAATTCACAATCTTAAATAATGTGTTATATAAGCGATCTCTTGCAGGACCATATTTAAGATGTATTGAGGATCCTGAAATTCAAGAAGTGTTAAAAGACTTCCATGAAGGAGATTGTGGAAACCACACTGGGGGCAGGGCATTGTTCTCAAGGATCCTTAGGACAGGATACTAGTGGCCAACTATGAAGAGGGATGCTGTGGAGTATGCTAAGAAGTGTGATCCTTGTCAAAGACACAGCAATATCCTTCATCAGCCGACTGAATTTCTACATCCTATACCATCCTCTTGGCCATTCATGAGATGGGGGATGGATATAGTTGGCAAGCTCCCTAAGGCACCTGGTGGAAAAGTATTCATGCTTGCCATGACTGACTACTTCTCCAAGTGGATAGAGGCCGAAGCCTTTGCCCAAGTCATAGAAAAGGAAGTGATATCCTTTATTAAAAGAAACATTATAACTAGATTTGGCATTCCTTCTGAAATTGTATGTGATAATGGTTCCCAATTTATTGGGAGCAGGACTACTAACTTTTGTGACAGTTGGGGGATTAAGATGATAACATCAACACCAGTCCACCCACAAGCCAATGGCCAAGCAGAATCATCCAACAAGATCATCATCAACAATCTGAAGAAGAAACTTGGATCCAAGAAGGGGAAATGGGCAGAAGAATTGCCTTATGTGCTTTGGGCTGACAGGACAACTCCCAAGAATGCTACTGGTCAAACACCCTTCTCCTTGGTGTTTGGGGCAGAAGCAGTGATCCCAACAGAAATGGTGGTTCCAACTGCTAGAACAAGTACCCGTGATCCTGAAGAGAATGCTGCAAACTTGGCTCAGGATTTGGATACTATTGAAGAAATCAGGGATCTGGCTAGGATAAGGATGGCTAGCTACCAACAAAGAATGGCTGGTGCTTACAACAAAAATGTCAGAATAAGGAAATTCCAAGTGGGGGATATGGTATTGAGAAAAGTATTCCAAAATACCAGCAATCCTGCTGACGGGAAATTAGCACCAAAGTGGGAAGGTCCTTACTTGATTGAAGCTGAAGCAGGAAAAGGGGCATTTAGATTGCTAACCATGGAAGGAAATTTGTTACCTAGAGCCTGTAATGCTGTTCACTTAAAGAAATATTTCATGTGAACAGGATCCTTCTGGCACATATGATCCTTACATTGAAAGCATCCTCGAAGGATCCCGATAATGTCAATGATCCTTACTCTGGTAATATCCTAATCCTAAACTATTCCATTTTCTTATTTTCACCAAAGGATAACGATCATGTATCCTTCATCCTCTTCTCACGAGAATTTAAGTTCTGATAGTCCAGGTATCCTCAGCATATCATTAAGAATCTTCAAAAGCATCTCAGATCCTTGGGTTCAACCCCAGTTATCCTTGGGCTTGTCCCCAGTTTCCGCCTGTAGCGCACGATGATCCTGGTATAGTTCACGTCTTTGGGACCAGTACCCACTTTCGGGGCTGATAACCTCATCGTACTGGCTATACCTAGGATCCTACGTATAATGGTAGACGTACCATACATCCGTTCCTAAGGTTTCTAACGTTTTCACGTTAGCTAAGGTTTTGGCATTTTCATGTCACTAAGTTTGGATAGTCGCCAGTAAGGGCCATACTCCAGTTTACATACGATCCTATGGGCTTGTCCCCAGTTATCCTTCGGGCTTGTCCCCAGTGATCCGATGGGCTTGTCCCCAGTTATCCTTTGGGCTTGTCCCCAGTTACTAACTTATCCTTTATATTGGCTTAGTCCCAAGTTATATTCCATTTTTTCAGGTTTTGGAAGTTAAACAATTAAGGATCCTTAATCCTTATTATCCATTAAAGTTTTACTTATGGTTATCCTGATTAAAGGTTAGGATCCTAACTTGGATCCTCAGGTATGATCCTTAACTATTTTTAATTTCATTCATTATTCATTTGAATAACCCTTAGACCTTGACAACTGAACCTATGATTCTTAAAATAAACTACTTTGAAAAATTTTCGATTATAGGATATTTGATCCAGGATCATATCCTAAAATTCTTGAACATGATTTGCTTAACCTTTCTTACTCAAATGAATATGCTTTTAAACAATTGGAAAATAAGAGGATAAACAAAGGATAACAACACGAGATAAGCCAAAAAGATTAGAGTTATTTTATTAACAAAGGATTTTAAACCCTTCAAAGTTGTCAAAATTGCCAACCCACATTTCTACCAGCAAAATGTGGCCCGTCCGCATGGGTTGGCAAAGGGTGTCCATTGTTTGTGCGGTCATAGCATGCAGGTAAATAAAAAGCGGCAGGATCACAAAGGCTTCATCCCCCAAACAGAGGATCCCTCCACCATTTGCAATCCTACCTATTGTCTGAAGGATCCTGGATCCTTGATCCTAAAAACTATTGTTCAAAGTTACAGACCATCAAATTGTTCGAAACAAACTACCATCAAACAAAAAAATTGGGCTCCGGCTATGTCTAGAAATTTCCATCATCGCCCAATCCTGCAGCTCAAACCTTTGCTGCTCCATCACCACCGGCTCCACTAGCCTCTCCACCCTGATCCTTGCCAGCCTCACCACCTTCCAGCATTGGGATCTCCTCAGCTTCGTCCTCATCCTCCAGCTCTGCCAATCTTGCCTTCCAACCCTCCACGTCCCATGAGCTTTTATCAAAGGCAGGATCCTGAGCCTCCGCAGCCATCTGCAGTTGTATCTTATACATAGCTATTGCGGCAGAGACCTTGGCATCCTGGGTGATCTCCTGCTTCTCACCATCCATGTTGACCAGCATTTGAGCAGCTTCATTCCTTTGTAGCCCGGAGTTCCTTCTCAAGATCAGCTATCTTGAGATCCTTCAACACGCCCATTTGTTGGAGGTCGGCGATTTGGCGATCCTGATCCTCGACGTGGCCAAGGTAGGTTTCTATTTCAGCAAGTTTCTGCAGAAAGGGAAAAAGTAAGTTCAGGACCAGGTGATCCTCAAAGAAGCAGGATATACAGGCAGGATATTCAAGCAGGATATTCAAGTAGGATAACCAACAGGGGCAATGATCCTTACTTCATTAACATAATCAAGAAACTGCTGGCGGAGCAGGGGAAATCCCTTGAAGATCCTCAGAATCCTTTCTCTCTTTCCCTTACCCCTAATAGGAGCTTTAGGGGCTGAAGCAGAGGGACTAGCAGCAGGGGTCTTCTTCCTTGAAGACTTGACATTGGCGAGATCATCAATACCAAACTTGGAGGCGGACTTGACAGATTTCCCAGCGCCTACACAATCAAAACAAGATAAGTACCCTAACTAATTTAAAATCTTACATAGAACTGCTTTTTAAATAAAGATACTTACTTGACATTGTGGCAGATGCGGAGGATACTTCCTGTGAATCCTGGGTGGCAACTTGAAAACTTCTGATTTCAGGATCAAGCTTTCTGAAGGCTAGAACTCTCTCTCTTGCAGCAGGGGTCAACTTGAGATGAGCAACGGATATAGCTGCACAAAAGACAAAGAAGACATTAGTGATCCTCATCATAAGGAACAAGTCTGATGGTGATCCTTCCAGGATCCTCTATCCTACCATGAGTAGCCCACTCCTTGGGCAGATCCTTCCCATTAGGGATGGTATCCCTCCTAACAAAGAAGAATCGTCGCTTCCAGTTCGTGTCATTTTTGGTAACCTTAAGAACAGGGTGATCCTCCCCAGCTTTCCGTTTCAACAAATATCGACAGGATCCAAACGTTGTGAGATCATACATCTCAGCCAGCTCCGCCATTCCTAAATCAATCCCTTCTTGCTCAATGATCCTTTCCAGGGTATACAAAACCCTCCAGATCATCGGCATGGCTTGAATATAAGACATGCCCGGTCAGGGAAAAGAAAGATTGGGTGAAAAGCTGGAAAGGGATAACGAATATCCTATGGTGAACGGAGTTGCAGGAAAAGCTACCCATGTGTCAGAAACAAAAATCGCTTAAAGCAGTGGGAGTGAAAGACTTGAAGATAGCATCCGCGAAAAACAGTGACGGATCTCCTATCGATGTGAGCATTCGGTGAAGCAGCACCTTCGGTGGGAGAGTCTTTAATGATCCTTGACCTTTCAAAGGGCTATTCTTCTGTGATCCTTGTGAGGAGAATTCCGGAGCAACATATTCCGCGGTGGAATTGAAAAGAGAAGAAAAACAGAGAAAGAGAAGGAAAGAAGAGAGGAAGAATACCTGATCGATCTTTTGGACGAGATTATAAAGGGAGTAGCTCTTGAATTTAAATGCAAATTGATTCCCAACTCTATCTCCTATTTATAATGACGATCTACAGGATTGTCACTTCAATGACGTAAGGGTTGCAAACGGCTAGTCCGACTTTAACGGCTAGTTATCCGAGTCGCCCGTTGCAGATAAGATCAAAGCAAAATATAACTCGTCAATTTACAATATAACTCCTTATATTTTGGGGCAATTGTTAGGGCTGGATTTTTAATAATACACGATCCTTACATGTGATCCTAACCAGTGATCTTGTTTCTTTGGCAGACAGTGATCCTCAGCAGAGTTCCAGGATCAGGACCACGGACCATCAGAGGATCCTCAATGCTAACAGTTGCTTTCATTGAACTTAATGTCATTTTTGCAGGAATGTCTAGCAGGATCCGCTCTTAGCATCACAATCAAGGGACGCGTCTTTACAACTTTGGCATATGCTTAATCAGAGATGAACGTTGTGAAGGATATGGAAACTTGGCATGATTTAAAGGGCGATAATTTAGGCTAGATTTACTTTTATTTCTAAAGGGGTAATGAGCTGATTATTAGTTTTGTTTACCTAAAATAGGCCACTTACACTTGTATATATACACTCTTCCCATTCGGAAGACACACGACACAATTCTCACACGCTTAGACACTCGAAACTATAGTGATCCTTGTACTCAGCTCATTATCATCCGAAGTTGTAACCATTTTTCTTATATTGAAGTTTGGTGATCGGTAGTTGCCATCACCCGAGGTTTTT